>NC_088322.1:11190351-11493382 GCF_910592395.1 Lineus longissimus
GAGCCGGAATAGATCTTGCATTGCTGAAAATAGAAAGGTTGGTGTGTGATTAGGAAAGGTCAAGGGCAATATTAGAAGTCATTTTTGATAGTTCAGATTTAAATTTGGCCGATTTACCATGTTTACAAGCCGTGTTATACCTTGGTCTTATCTCGCGAAGCTAAAACAAGAAAAAAAATTAATGTAAAGAAAGAATACGCAAAATCTTACGAGTCCAATTTACGTGGAAAACCGAAGGCCATGTTGACAGGACAAAGCATTTGATATCAACCTTTTTTATGACACGTGACCTTTTCTTTTTCAGTATGTGTTCTGATATCCTGACAATATCAGGCTACTTCACTCGATACATACTTACTCCCTCAATGAGGCCCTGTTTGCAAGAGGATGGTGTTCTGGTAGCGAAAGGTAACGTTCGCAGTTTCATCAGTTTGTGAGTATGGAGTGGTAAGTGGTTGTTCAGTATCACAGACTGCTGATGAGTAATCTTATCCGGTGTGTACGATCAGCTGATCATAGGCGCAAATGTAAGCCAAATACCTTGGTGAGGAAAAGCAAAGAGCTCTGCCGCCTATGCATCAGCACTAAAGAACGCAGAGATAAAATTTATCATTACGAAGTAAATATTTTGATAGTAGCATGGTGGGCAATCTATGATTTATCAAGAAAGTTCATGTTACACGGTAAACATCTGCACTAATTTGATTTGATCAAAACTTTGAATGGGTGAAATTTGAAAATTTCTAAATTGTTTTAAATCACATTGAATGTAAGTATTATATATTAGTATAATCATGTGTTTCTGCTTTTTCGAGCCACCAATAGATACAAAAACACGACGAACGGCGTACCACTTTGGGCTCCTGGTGCCGGGTCAACAAAACACGTAGGTATTGGGGCTCCCCAGTAAGTTTGCTATTCCGGCTCGCATGCGTCGGCTTGGCTTTTATCTGTTCTACTCTGATTTGATCAAAGCATATGCCAGTCTTGTTCAAATATAAAATGAAGATTAAATATTAAAAAAACTCAGCTAATCAAACATATGTTGGGGGGGGGCAAAGTTATTTCGCACTTTCACAAAATCCACTTACTAGTCGAATTTACTTCTTTCTCTGATAAATCGAGTGTACAAGCGGCACCATCTCAATCGATAAAAGCATAATTAACTCCGGTTCAAAAACCTTGCGTGACTGATTCTGATTGCTGGCAAGGAGTCAAGCGATATATCGATCAAATGGTAATGCAGCCAATGATTTTAGTGGTGGGATTCGAATGCATTCGCTATTGCATGTTCCTCCGACGTATTGCTGAATAACCTAATGCCGCACCAAAAAATTATTTTGGCTTGACCTTCAGTGTGCTACCAGAGTGTTACGCGCATCAGCCTCAATGGCACTTTAGCTGATGGGATTCCACCAGTGCTACGGCAGTCGAACACGAATGACATTCACGTCACTTGTATTCGTTGTTATTTGCATGTTCGGCTATAAATCATATAGCTCACCATTTACCACATTATACGTGGCACATCAATTGATTTCAATCATAAAGCGATGCTTCTCTCGCCCCAGCGTGGAACTGATTGAATGACTGCATTTCCCATTTAGGGTCATAATGGATATGATCACCCCGCACCAGGGGGGCCGTGCCATCACTCGATCCTGTGAGAGTAGCCCATGACGAATATAAACGCTAGTCAAGAACACCCTCCTTCCTACTGTTAAGGCCTCATCAGGCTGGTTACTCTTCGGTCCCATCCAAGAAAATACCAGTGAGCGCCAATATATGTATCGCTTATACCGCTCTTCGCCACGCTACGGCAGATTCCGATCCTAACGGATTAGTACGGCAATCCCCAACTCACTTTCGAGGAGAAAATAGATATCCGAGAGAATCAGAGACCAGGAGAAGATGGGGAGTTAATTGATTTTATTCGTACATAGAGGATGTATTTGTATGGACACATTGAGTTGTTTGAGATGTGCTTAGAATGTTTGAGTAACAAACAGCGGTTCAGTTGTGGTGGCATTTTAATCGGACTGGGGGATCTTCTCGTATTTATATCGTGCCGCACTATTAAAATCTTCTTTCTTTATTTTACGTCAACTTGACGGCGTTGTAATCCTCGATGAATTTCATCATTCGTCTTTTAACACTGTATAATGAGACGCTTATATATTAAAATATCAATTGTTAAAAAATTTCCCCAACCTTATCCATAGGCCACTTTCTTTATAGACTTTTTAACGGACATTTTTTCCTGTGAATCTGCCTCAATTTGCGACTGAGGTTAATATCGGTCGGAGATCAGTGTACCTGCTCTCCCTTACAATAGCCTCAAGCAATCTGTGAATAGCTGATAGTAAAATGAAGCTGCGGAATAGTTAAAATGGCTGCAGTGAACTTGGTATTATTGGTGATAGCTATCGGAACAGATTCGGCGCATGACGTGCTTTAGATAGCAGCCAAATTGATAGATAAATAATGATGAAGTTCGCCAGTTGTAAGGGATAATGTTCTCTCTGGCAACAAAGGTGTCCATTACATCGTGAGGTCCCTATGTCTCACAGGCGCATGACGATATCGAAATCAACAGAGCGATGACGATCGGTCTGTCACTACAAAACAGTATGCAAACCAAAATTATATGTTGCTCATATCAATAAAATTTTGACTGATCTACCGCCGAGACTGGTTTCTACACGTACCTGGGACCTACACCACGAATCGTTTGGAACGTCACTGCTTACGTCGATTGTACAACTGGCGGGCCCTGATTGTTACCCTGGGGTGTGGCACACTCCGATTCACCCAAATGTAAACTAGATATTCCGTGTAATCCTCTGGTTAGATGTGGTTCCTAATTGATTCATGATTGCCTTTGAATGAGAAACTTTTTTCCATTTTGCTCCAATAAGGAGATTTCGTGCTAGACTATGCACAGCATGTAGAATCACTCAGTTTTGTAAATTACATCAATTAGCACTCTAGGTCATTATTTTAAATTTCACAATGACCTATCTCGTTGTGTCATTTCGTAAGTATTTTGTTTAGACCTACATTGCTTCGGCTCTCTCGGAAATTTTGTTGCTGATTCCACGGGGAAAATAATCGCTAGCTACACTGTCTCCAAACTGTTTTCAAACCACAACAAAGAGCTGAAACCACAAACTACACAGAGGCCACCTGGGGAAGGATATCTTCCACACCTACAAACAATTAAGCGGCGAACTAATCTTTTACTTTTTGTGTGGCTGATAGTTTTGGAAACAAAGGAGTGATGTATTTTGTCCTAACGCACCTGGAACGGCTTCTTTTTTTGCGGCGGCACACTGGAAAAACGCCATGCATGAAATTAAAAACGAACCAATACTAAAAAAATATTTGTTGGTGTAAAGCTTTAGCGAAGTCAGATGTTGAGATGAGAGAATGCCCAACTCTTCGTTACCTCCATTTTGTCATCATTACCACTCCAACATATGTATGTGCACCGAGGTGCATAAACAACGCATGTGCATGAACTAAGATACATGTAGATTCATTCATTGGGACATTAAGGCCAATTTACACAAACTAAATTATTGTAATTTGAGTTATTCCCAAATCAAATCACCAGATAACCGCCTGACCTTCAGAGGTCAATTAATTTCTTTTATAGTGTGTCTTTATCACGAAAGTATTCACACATTGCTGAGTGTTTTAAATTCTTCACATTCACTAACCTCTCACACGAAGTCTCGGACATGTCGGACAACAGTCTATACATTGTATTATCTCCCTGCTGTATTGTTTTCTAATGTCTATTGATTGTCCCACTCATTTGGTGCAGGCCCGACTCTACCTTTTTAGTCAGGGGAGCGCAAGTCTGGCAATTGGTCAAAATCTGTATGATAGATACAACACATATTTACATGTTAATGTACATGTATCTGTGCTGACCATTGTATGTCGGGGCGTTAGCTCCCTGCCTCCTCAAGCTGCGGCCCTGTGGAATATATAAAACTGTATATGTCACTGCACTGGGTTGTTTTTAGGCATGGAGTGTCACTCGCTGTGTTTCTTAAGCCCTAGAGTGCAGGGAGAGTGTCGCCCGCTCGGTTGGTTTTTTTATGCTGGAGTTGCACGACTTGGATGATCAATTTCTGAAACTATCACGATGATTTATGGTGGTGCTGTTTTGAAATAAACCAGCTGCTTATGAAGCGGAAATGATAAATTAACCTGATCTGTTCAGTTTATCATGTATCTCATCTTATTACGATAAACGTGATGACAGTTTCGAGCTGCAGTAGACATCTCTCCAAACCTTGTGAACACTGAAATATTTTTTGGTGGTGGAAAATCTGTCAAATGTTATGTCAATGATATTTTGTAAGTAGGCCTACACTTGTAGTTAAGTGTGTCAAGGGTAAAATTATCGTCTAATGGATAAAACTGTGTGAGATCGTCTAGACTTCTCCACTCTAAAAAAACAGACGTCGTTGTTGGACGATCGAAGGGTGTTAGCACGCGATAACAGGATTTGTCAGCAATATGACTCTATCGATGACGGACTGTGACAACAGTCTGTTGAATTGAAACTTGGCAACCACATTCTCTAGGAGTATAGCTGGGTCTGGGAGATCAGTATCAGCATAGATTAGAGAGTATATGCCGACTTACCGGCAGTGAATGTCAATCCTAAAGTATCCCGAAGGATATACGCACAACAACGGTATTATAGATTGGCATGAGAGAGTATAGATTAATCTATACTTGGTATCAGTATATGAGATAAAAGTGAGATTTTGCCACTAGATATTGCATATTCATATATGTGATAAATCCCCGCTATATTGCTTTATACAGATCTGTCTGCACTGGTCCCGTATCAAATAGATAGGTCATCATGTTGGCTTATTGTCATAATCCAAGGTCATCTACAGCATCTTTTTAATCGCTATTACCGGTAACTACTGGTAGTCATCAATACATCATGTTCTTGCAAAAAAAGTGGATGAGTGCCTTATGATTAACACATTTGCGCCTACACCATATGTTGTTTATCCCTTGTATTCCCTTCAGTATCCTTTAGAGCGCAATGCTTCATGAATTATGAATCATGGACTACGGAAGTACCATTACGAATTGAAAGGAATGCGCATGACTTCTGTGTTGTTTGCATGCTATAGTTTCCATGCTCTGTTTCTTTGCTACTATACACACGATTCTGATTTAGAGATTTAACTAAAATCATATGAAGCTTTTATCTAGCTAATTTCATCCACCATAACACATAATGAATACCAGTTACACTGGTATTTCTTGGGCCGGTTTTTAGGAAGCTCATGCAATTCAGCAGTAGCCTACATCTGAGCTTTTTCCATCCACCGTGCTCGTAAGCCTACATTCGAGTAAACTAAGATGTGGTTAGCAATGCTACACACTGCAGCACTCTTTGTATTCACATACAAACTTCTCCATGTCTACAAGTATATCTTGTTACTCAAAGAGTGCTTCAACAGAGCTGATCGAGGAAAAGGAGCTTTTCCCAATACCCAAGTGTACCAGTCGTCGAGACTCCGCGCAGAAGCAGATGGTCCTCAAGACGAATGTGGCTTACCAACCAACATTTTTTGGTAACAAATTGTATTTTTACAATTAGCAACAGATCGTAACACCAGAGTCTTTCAATAAATAATAATATTAAAAGACTCTCTGGTAACAATAAAGGCAAACCACCCATGATCTCAATGTTTTGTATCGGTTTATTTTTTCTCTGCGAATTGATGCTTTGGCTGGGTATACCAATGGCAAAGGGTCGCTTATCGGAGCTAGAAGTATATTCTCTTTAATCTATTATCGTGTCAGGAGCAACCTTTAATTAGTATGTTGGAGCAGCCTTTCTTGTTGTGTGGAAGGAGTTAAAAAGGACCAGCAAGGTTTGTATTGAGTAGGTAGCAATCACGGCGACGTACTACATGTATATGCATGTACATGTAATAACATTTCCAGCATCAATATATAGAGTGCAAGCTGTCGATTGTGAAAACTCCTGCCATCCAAATGCAATCACAAATCTTTATGGTAACCAGAATTCTTTCCTTGTTGAACTTGGTGAAGGTTGAAAACCTCTCCACCACTTTCATGATGCTCGGATGGCTTTCTGTTTATCCGCCAACCATCAGTGTTTGTAGTAGGTAGCAATCGCGGCATACCTTTCGATGTATCAAATGCATGAGGATCCTTTAAATACCCCAACTACTGAGTCACTAACTTGCGGAAAGTGTATTTCAAACTACTTGCAATATTTAGAGCCTGTAACAGTGTAAGGTGGTTTCAATCGGCTATTGGTTTCCGTACACGATTAAATTTGCTGCACATTCTGTACACATAGACTGTACATTTCTTTGAATAACTTTTTTCTGAGAAGTTCAGTCCACTCCACTCTTTTGGGGCCGTCTCCTCAACAAAAGCCGACTGGATTGCAATACCATGTTTCCCCTGGGATCGATCGCATATAACGACATTGAGGCAAGTGCCTCTTATCCGATGCATATAATGTGATCCTCTTTTGTGTGTCACATGACGACTCTGATTCATCTCCATTTTTTCTTTGATTTGTTATGATTTGGGTTTGTGGAACCGTAACCTCGGGTGTTATGATTACTTCCAAGCGTGATTTGATTAACTCTTAATGCAATGGTGTTACTATTCGATATGCCCACGGTGGTTAAATGTATCAGAGCCGGGAAATGATGAGGGCACAACAGAAAGGTTCATAAGCAGCTCTTGTCGAGCTAACAATTAGCACTATAGCTGAAATGGGTCGAGGAGTAAGAAACTAACCTGGGTAACATGCTGTGTAAATCACGAAATGAGGTGGTGAGTCGTGGTTCTATAGCCAAAACGGTAGATGTGTGATTGCGAGGTAATGACAGCCGGGCATATCAGCGAGCGAAAATTGTAACTGCAGCGTGTCGGGGGGGGGGGGGGGGGGGGTAACGATACAGAAGCAGACAACTTGGGTAGCCCGTCCCTTGTTCGTGGCGGCTTATCTACACGCGTGTTTCGTCGTGTCTGTCAACTGAACTAAGTGTGTGTATGCGGGGATGAACTTTAGGTTGAGCGAATTAACTAGTTGTAACAGGGTAAGAACTGAAGGTAACTTGGGTAGAAGCTGAATTGTTCTTACCCTTGGAGGTTGTGCACACTACGTAATACGGTGGCGCCTTATCTATCCTATTTTCGTTTGACCTAAACCAACAGACCGATCCGACGTGGGTGCAGGGTGTGTGAATGCAAGGCATGTTTTGGCACACGCTGCGAGGACGGTTGTACCTCCGGTTCCAGTCCGGGGACACTCCTGAAGTGAAGAGTTACTGTAATGGATCGGACTTGGGTGTGTTGTACTGAGGACAGTCCAAGGTTTTAAAAGGGCAATAGTGCTCATTAAATAGGAAATGATTCCTGGCTGAAGCACCAAAGACATACATAAAAGCATTGGCCTAGCAACCGTTAACAAATCGTGGCCTACATTACCATCAACTCGAACAAAAACCTTTCGTCGCAAATTACTTGTAAAATTGGTCAAATGACTGTTGAAAACATTTTAGTAATTATTTCCAGAAAGTAAGTGAACGTGCACAAGATACACTGGCCTATTTCAAAAGCGACATTACTCCCGACCATTACTGGAGATTTTTTTTAAAATTTTGCTTCAGTGTCAATGCATTTTTCATCAATGCATTTTCCTGCATTTTGTCATTACTTGGCTAATCTAATTATTCTCAGTCTGTCCCATATTACTAACTCCCACTAACTGGAGTAACCGGGTAATAGGTCTACAACAGCGTCCTTGCGTTCTGCCGTAATCAATTTTGGCCATGAGAGTGGTTAGAAGCCACAGTCGCTCGAAATATATATGCCTTTACACTGATACACAGACATTTTTAATAATTAGAATGTCCATACAAAGGTCAGCTGGGCAAGTTCGGCCGGGATGGGTTTCGTTCTGTTCGAGCCGTCAACCTCAACACAGAAAAAGACAGCAAGTAGACTGTTGACCAATAGGCCTAGTTATCTGTTCTCGAAATGACAACATGCACAAATCCCTCTGCAGTAGGCCTATATAATTAGGACGATATTGTTTCAAATGTGTTCAATTGAGCACGACCCCCTCCCCTGTCGGCACGACCTAAATGGCCTTGCCAAACCATAAGGTCGGGTCACCAACTAGTGACGAGTTCGAGTTTGAAGCTCACAAGACACATCAAAATTGCTTCACATTAAGTGCAATGATTTGATTGTCCCATAATGATAGCAAAATGATACATAATAATTGGAGTTGGTAATCATGTCAGCTGGTACATGGAGTGTCCAACTTGCCTCGACGACGTAGACCAAGGCCACCTACATGACAGTTGAATTAGGCTTATTATTTGATGAAATTTATCTTTGTTGTTTTCGTACAAGTCATACGGTTGATCAGACTCAAAGTATATGCCAGTACTTCACACCATGAAAGAAAAAGTCGGGTAGATTTACCTTTCACGAAGTTTATGCTAGACAGGTAGGCCTAGGCAGTCCCTATTTTTACTTCCGTTTACCTATACCGGTAATACCGAAAGAATTGTTCGGCTACCAAGACTGCTTTTACTTTTAACCACAGAATGGTATTACGACCTGTCGAAGAGATGCTTCATCGAAGGCTACCCTGCCTCCTAGCAACACCACTGCCTAATTACCATTCCTGAATCTGACAAGGCAGCAATATGTTTTCGTTGAACATGGTAGTGATATATCTTAGCCACAACATACATATACATGTATATGATAGGGACATTTATAGGGACAGTTTTTGTTTTTACTCGGATGGTAAGGCAACTGAAATCTCACCACTCGCCGATAGGCAGTAGCCTATGCTTTCTGTCGTTTCGTCCAGTTAGAATAACATAATCCTGCTTCACACTAATCAGCTGGGCTGTGTGGCTAGAAGCAAACCAAACAAAAAGAGAGTGGTAACGGTCAAATCAGAAGCATTCAATCCCGCTTTAAGATGATGTTCAGAATCTGTCAATTACAAGTTAATATGTTGGTAGGACTGAGCGATTCAGGTTTTCCAACTTTGGAGTAGTCCACACCCCAACGACTAGTACTCGCACAACTACTATGATTTCATCATTGCAACGGAATGTTTGCTCAAAGCCTTGTCATACGTGTGCCGAATTCTCAGTGCTAGTCATCGGGCTGTCGCTCGAGTCCATAAGCCAAGCATGTGGAACTAGTATTTAGCTAAAGCCACAGATGCGCCAAGGCCACAAACAAGGCAACGATCAACCACAGTGGTCTCTAATGCACAAACTTGCATTGAGGGTAAACGCGATGAAGAGCATTTAACAAACGGAATGGATTATTGACCGGGCCATGGCTCACGCTTTCCGCAGCAACAGCCAATGAGTTGCCATTGAGTTTTGATCGTGAGAACACCAAAGCGACATGCATGACCTTGACAAACAACAAAATCGATGGCACAACAGTAGATCAACAGTAGCACTTGCAGGCGATATGATATCAGATTCATGGCTTCATGGCTTCATGGCTTCATGGCTTAGACATGCAGAAAACTGGATACGCTGCTCAGTACAATAGGCTACCAGTAAGAAATGGTGGGTTATGATTTGACATCTTAGCAGACGACAACAATGAAATGCCAATTAACAAAGAATCATCACGTGATACTTACTGTCAACGATCCTTTCTGAGGACATTCCGGGTGTCTTTCAAAATATTCTTGTGATTATCCCTGCCTTGCTTCAGAATCTCCCTTCCTTTCGTGTGTTTACGAATATTCTAGTCTAGAAATCTTAAAAATTGGGATAAATCCTTCGAAAATGGACCGTTCTTGTTCAGCGTGTCTGACTCTCCGTTATCCCAGAATATACCATTCACCTGTCAATAAATGTGGGAATGCTAGCAGGCGATTGTGAGTGCAATGAAAAACAAGTAACACAGTATGAGTTGTTCTAGTACTTCCAATGAACCCGGAGAAATATATATTGGAGTGCAGCCACCTCCTGCTTGGTAGAAAAGCCGTTACAAAATGAAGCTAACTTCCGCTGAGATCTGTGTGCTGAATAGACAAGGCTAGGCGAGCGTACCTCGAAACTGATGTCGACACGTTGCGCTTCTCGACTGAACTGCGCCTTACTCGTACTTACGATTTACCTCGTGTAAATAAAAACAGCGACGTGCGATGTAAACAGTCCGCGGCCCGATTCCAAGATCACTTGAAGATTGTGGTTGGACTAGATAATGTCACCGAGCAGATAACTCGGGGGAAAATACTATGCCATGTATATATGCGTAGGGTTGACATGATATCTGTCAATGAGGCACTCACGAATGTTCGTACTTGTTAATGATTTTCCCGCATTTTTGTGTTCTTACCTGCATAGAACCGCGCTCACGATATCTGAAATGTGTCCACACTATCGACCTCGCCCCGGACCTCGAGGGTACGCATGAGCTTTAAATTATTTTATACAAGTGGATCAGATCAATAAAAATATTCGGCATTCTAGCGCTTACTGGTTGATTTTGTCGAGCACCACACATGAATAACTAAATTTTAAGAGAGATCACGTTCACACATCGTACGATATCAGCACACTGTCAGTTCTCGATGGCATGCTTTGGGAATATTGTTTAATATAAAATGGGGGGGGGGGGAGGGAGGTACTTGCTCGATAATGTAAAATGGTGGTGGCAAAAAGTGGGGTTTACAATAAAAGCCTAACAAAACGCGTCCTTTATGACATCGGTTCGAAGTTTCTTAATATCATTCTTAGTGTTTACCTGAAACAATTGAATGTTTGCCTTGTAACAATGGTATATTTTAGAGTGCTACTGTGATTCAATCAAACGTGGTGTTCTTGCACGTGTGCCGTCGAAGATTGAAAATGTTTTTCAATCTTCCTTTGTCCTTCGATTCTTTAATTAGAGAGGAATCCAATTAATGAAAGGAAATAATGGGACTAGAAAATAAATTATTGTGTACAAGGCCAGATCCTTCGCTGGTGTGTTTATTTTTACCATGGAAGTGACAATGGTTGTATGGAAATCTGTTAAACCAACCGGATATTCACCTTGCCCACCTTGTCGGTTAAACTCGCCAACGGAGGGGTCCAATCATGTCGAGTACTCTACAGTTATTTCTTAATTAAATAAGCAGATCGCAATCTTGCAGACGATTGTCACTTTCTCTTGAATTGTCCGAACAAAAGCGCTGTGAGAAATATTCATTTGGCAAACTTTATGATTCACTATCACTATACACTAGCTTTTGTAACCATCCTTTTTACAACGTGCTCAGGATAATTCACTACATTTTGCAACTGTACTTTTTGCAGCATGTGTTCAGGATCATTCGCTGTCCTTTTTGCCACATATTCTCAGGATCATCACTATCTATTTTACCTTTCCTTTTTGAAACATGCACCAGTTCAATGCATCCTCCTTTGTAAGAAATGCATTTTATAAGGCGGTAATAAACCTACCGGTATCTGATATGTCACGATTGAATTGTATTATGCTTCCATCTGGCGTCGCAAATAGAACTATTTTTAAAGACGTTCGTGTCTGCGAATGCGAATGGTTCGAGATTGCCATGATGAACCTTTCGGTACACCTTTTTGATTTCATAATGATGTCTTCGAATTACCGTGCAATTGATTGTGAAGTCTGATTTGCTTTAGCTTATAGCTAAATTGAAATTTGGTAACTTGTGGCTGGGTTGACGTTTTAGTGTATGGCTGGGTTGACATTTTAGTGTACATTGTGAGATTGACCTGCTTTAACCTCGGTATGAAGAATGTCATCCAATATCTTCTTTTTGATCAACTTGCTTATACCTCCTGCAATGAAGATGGATTAGCCATTACATTTTAACTGGTACTCCTGGGATTATAAGACTCGGGCCAGGTCAGTGTCAATCACACAAACTCATGAACTTATCATTTATTTCATTTCAGACGTAATACAGCGGAACCCGTGCAAACGTCTTCCAACATGATGCCAAAAGGTTTCCTTGTTCTCTAGGAAAATTGAAGGGGACATCACTTAGTAACGAAAGAAACCATAATCCAGGCTTCAGGGTGACAAAAATGGCCAATTTAGTGCCAGACCCCGAGTATTTCTAGGAAGCTAAACACATAAGACATCAGACGTCGGGTAGTTTTCACACCTACGAACAAAGAAGTACGACGTTCTGAGGTGTTATCAAGTCAATTACGCGTCTCGCAAATCGGCTTTGATACTACATCTAGCAGTGGTTAAGAGAACCTCACTGAAAATTACTTTCAACGGCCGTAACGGAGCCAGCGTACCTGGTATCCTTTCTTTCTGATTTACTTGCGACAACAACTTGACTCCCAAACATACTGCTAAAGCTCAGCGTTCTTTTTGCTAGCTCCACATTTTCCGGTAGGGAGCGTTGTCGTCTGTGTTTGATGTAAGGCCACGTGAGCAGGAGGCTCCCGGATGCGATGATAGCGCCCCCGAGGTAGAAGGAATTGCCATAGTCACCGGTAATGTCGTACACCCATCCTGGAAAAGATGACAGGCAATTTGCAATTCTGACAGAAGAACGGCCAGCAACACCCGGTCTTAGCAGAGGATAAATGATATAACGGGTAACCAGCTAATTTTAGTCCGGTGGTTTAACCTTAACCATGATGAAGTCGGTAACAGCCACGACAGTTAAACGTGTGGGGAGGCTGACGCAGACGTTTTTCGCCTTGATCTGCAACCAAATATGGCACGCCAAAGCGGAATAAATGCAAGATTTATAAATATGCAACATTTTGAAATATATTGCAACCCTTGAAAAAACATGCCAACATTTCTGAAACCTATGTCAAGATTTTAAAATATGTATCAAGAAATTTGAAAGGTTTGCAATATATTTCAAAATGTGGCTTGATATTTGTAAGTCTTGTATTTATTCCACTTTGGCGTATCATAACCAAAGAGCTAACTCGTACAATACAGATATTGCAGGGATGCGCAACCTTCCGACCGCAATAATGCAATAATCTATTGAGCCTTAAAGCTGAACTTTAAAATATTCACCCACCTGCTAGCGGCGCCCCAATCATCATTCCGAGGCCAATCTGTACTGTTAGGTGCGTGAAAGCTATGGTGAGTTGAGGAATGTCGACGAAGTACAGCATAACTATTTGATAAATAGAGTTGGCAGGAGACGACAACAAAGAGTGAAACACACTCCCTATTATCAGACTTGTATAGGACGGCAAGAACGGAAACACGATGGCCGCCAATCCAGCTGAGAAACTGCAGATCCAATAGAACAGGAACGTGTCAACGTGCCGACTTTGTCCGATCAGCCCTGATATAATCCTGCCGAATATCTGCGCAAGGCCCATTAGTGACACTGGGAGAGTCGCCGCCTCGTCCGTTTTAGTAAGCGTCTTGGCCATCGCTGTAAGATGGATATATATTAGAGAAACACCAGCCATGTACGCCATGTAGTGAATGCAAAAAAGGACTAAACTTAAATTCTTGTATAGGTCAAAGCCCAGTTTTACTGCAATTGTTCGTGATTCTTCCTCTACATCCTTTTCCTGACGTTTTAATCTTTTGATTGAAGCAGGTTCGTGAATCAGGGCGCCCGCGACACAGATATGAAGAGCAAAGCCCGCCAATATGAACATTGATCCGCGCCAATTGAATGCATCGATTATAAATGGGATCACATTGGACATGACAAAGATACCGGCACCAACTCCAGAGGCTGCGATTCCGTTGAAGAGCGTCCGACCTTCCTCTATGTAAGACACAATGGTAAGACCAGGCACGAAGAAAATCCCAATTCCTGTTCCTGAATGACAAAGCAATAAAAGCAAAATGATTTAGTTGGATATCATATTAATAACGAGGTTTTGCAAATTTTACGAATGACGAGTTGCAAACATTTGGTTCCAAAGAAGCTGGCGTTTGATTTTGTAGTTTTTAGTCCTATCTAGTACTGCATTTGAAGGTGCCGGCCATGCAAGCTTACGCTCAGTTCCGTGCTTCTTGAAGATATACGTCTATAGATGTTGCAAAAGGTACAATACCTGTTATTATCGAAAATGTTACTATGACGTGGGAGAAAGATGTCGCAAAAGCTGTGGCAAAAAGTCCCATTGAGGTGACAACACCACCGATCATAATAGTGCTCCGAAACCCGATACGATGTGTGAGGTAGCTGGAGAAGGGAGCTGGAATGGAGAAAAAGAGTAAATCGCAGCTGGTAGAATGAACACAGCACGAGTGGATAGGGACTCGTTATCCTGGTTATCATCATCATCATCGCCCATATTACCACAAAACTACTGTTTTCCAACTGCCCGCTACTCCTTCCCCTGGTCCGACGTGGGGTAAAGGATGCCACGGGGAGTTGTATTGGACGCAACTTGTTTAAGAGGCGCGTGCGCGTGCGTGGGGTATTAATGTATGAAATTGGTTTACCCGAGATGAAACAGATTTACTAGTAATCAAATTGTGAGAAGCACGTGGGGTAATACGTGTAATGACTTTTTTACACGGGAGATGTATATACATGTATTGGACGCAACAGATGTACAGGTACCTACATGTGTAAGCAATTCCAATAACCAATGTAATCTCTGCACATGGCGAGTTTCATTGACACAAAACGTACCGACAAAATGGAATGTGGCATAGTGGATGGATCCAACAAATGACGTCATACCGCTGCTGCCCTTAAATTCCTCTCTGAACTCGACGACGTATATCCCAATGGTAAAACTGACGCCACCAATGATGAATAGAGACATGAATGTCGAAAGTGTTGTTACTATGTTATATCCTCGGAAGCCAGTACAGAGGGATTCGCTTGGCGAAGCTTCCTCGTCGACCTTTTTTTTTTCATCTCGTCCCATGGCATGTGTTCCGTTAATTGCAGTTTCACTCCATCCATTTCTATCGTTCATTTTGGAAACGTATCATCAGCGAAATAAATAAAGAAATGATGCCGGTGACCTTGTCCGATCGAGGTCTATCTAACTCATGGCGCTTATAAACCTTACATACATTCGACCAAAAACAAAACGTACACCTGTTCTAAAGACAATAGAATGCTCCTATTTGTTTGTCCCATGAATTATCAGAATCGTGTATGTAAGTAGATGCTTCCGACTCGACTTTGCCCAATATTCGGGTTAGGCCAAGTATAAATAGAAAACTGTTTCTCGTCTGCCCCGATTTTGGCCGCCGTTTTTAATTTACATTTTGACACCATTTAATTACGTTTTTTTCTTCAGTTTGCATAAAACGAGACATGTGCGGCTAATGGTGGCAGCAATTTTGTCTGCTATGGTAGCATTAATGCCGATATTAATTATGATGATAATGATAGCGCGTTTAAATGGCCATGGACATACACGAAGAGAAGGATACGGAGCACAATACGTCATAATAAAAACAAAAAAATGCCCCTCCCAACCCGATTTCATGACAGGGTTCAGACGCGAAACCTTTTTTGTTTTACGTGCTCTTGCAAGAAAACGCATTGTGTTATGTTGACCATAGCAGGCTGATGTTGTCATATGTTCTTCCTACACTATACTATATCAATATAGACCACGTCTATCGAAATCAATTGTGACATAAACATGATAACAACGCAACAGGATATAAGACAAGCGGAATGTACTTTGTCACATGACATATTAACATACATTTAATCGATACTTGGGTCAACATCGGGTTAATGTCCGCACAGTATTCAACCTGATGACAGACATACATTTACACCGGTAAATAATCGGCAACCACTGCAGACGTGGACCGGATTTGGCATGCATAATGCATGCTTTTTTCTCCAAATGATTCAGATGTTAATTAGATTCTGCTTTCTAACAAGGTACAACGGCTTGTCGATACACGTCACTTCAGCTGAATTCATACACGACGCTGGCCATGTCCCACCCTGGAGAATCCATTCCCAAAATTTCCAAGGGTCTTATCCGGCCTTCCAACTTACCGAACAGCCTACTCTGGATAGTGCTACTTGAGGCGATCAAATGATGGACGTTATTACTAACAGGTGGAACTAATTGTAACCAATTACGTGTACAATACAAAACCAATGTGGATGAAGTCGACATGACTGGTACTAATGTACTGGGTATTGGACTACTGACTACTGATTACTGCCGCCTGCCGCGTAATAAGGTTCCCATCATTGTTCGCGACACACAAGATTCGTCGCAGCGCGCGCGGAATGATCTAACATGTATATATGCCCAAATACAGTATAATTATTTTACATTCGCATGTTCGATGGAGGTCAGCGAATTCCATTCCCAAGATCGGTCGCTTTGAAGAGATCGATTTCCGTGCACAAGCCGTGCAAATCAAACACATGCCGAAAGATGAGGGAGGAGCGCAAACCCCGGTAATTGAATTTACAGAAAGAAGTGCCAGAGGCTTGAAAGGTCAACGCCGGACTTTGCTGGAAGCTGCTCGTCGTAGTTACCAAACCAACCTCCGTGGAAACGGGGTGGAAACGTACCCGCTAAGCGCTTGCCTCAAGTTGAGGTGGGTCGTTTACACACTCTAGCAAAAACCCGATGAGATCCGAGCGAATCCGAATGCAGTCTAAATTTATATATATATAGTTTATTTATCGTACTCTTGTACATTTTACAGTATTGTGCATTGTGCGCTTACAAGAAAAGGTGCATTGAACAAGACAAGAACGTAAAAACAAAATACATGTATCAAAGTCTATTTATGAAAGAAAAATTCTCATGGATCCTCTGCCGCGGGGGGGGGGGCAAAGGTCAACTTATCATTCGCATGCTAGATGCGTAATAGTATCTGACAGCTCATCTCTATCAAAGAGGTGATAGTCACCCCTGTCTCTCATCAGTATAAGATCCCTGATCACACTGCCTATGTCATTCGTTTCGATATCACCAACTTTGTTACCCCTTCTAATAAGGTTGTCCCTATCGGTCCCTATCTTCTCACATAGTACATTGATGTTTCCCCCGACGGAGGAACTACTTCCGTAAATGACTAATTTCGCAGACAGTTCAACCAGTTCATTATTACTTCTCAGAGCAGTCTTAAAAATTTTTAAAAACCTGCTGTGCATCTGAAATTCCGGATTGATATCCCGGCATATAGTAGGCAACAAATTTGAGTGTGTCCGATACGGTAATTTGAAAAATTTTCTTACACATTTCCTCCAGGTCGTAAGCAGTCTATCCATGTGCCTAGAAGAAAAATCCCACAGTACGCTGCCGTATAAACACATGACATATGTTTTGAACAGGCGATATTTTACATCAATGTCGCAATGACCAAATGCAGAGACAAGTGCATTAGTTCGGGCAATCATGTTTCCAATAGCTTGATCAATAAGTGTCTGCTCGGCGTGGGGGCCTATGATATGGCCCAGGTGATTTGCTATATCTTCTACCTCAAGTCTGTTGTTTTGCCACCTTAAAAAAGTATCGGCTGCTTCTTTTCCAAACAATAGGAAGTGTGTTTTAATGACATTGAACAATAATCTATACTCCTCGGAATATCTATCACAAATCTTAAGCATTTCCTGCATGCCATGTCTAGTGGGGCACAATAGAACTACATCATCGGCGTACGCCAATGCCCCTACAAATTGTTGGCCAATATAACATCCGTAACTCGACTGTTTCAAGTCCAGTAGCATTTCATCCGAGTAAATGCAGAATAAAATTTCCCTGGTGTAAACGCAAAGTAATCGGTAATCATCGAGTCTCGTGTGGTCTGATCGGGTCTCAAAGTAGACCATCATTCCTTGTCCTCCATCAATTAAGGAATCAACGGTCCACACGTACATGTATATCACTGAGAATACGTTATCACCTGGATTCCCTTTCAAACCTCTTTGGCTACAGATGTGGGAATCGAACAGCATGCACAATGCAATAATACCGGTTAGGAATAATGACCGAGTCTACTGAGCCAACTGTTCGGTACAGCTAGGAGCTGCGCGAACAAGGAAAAGTTTCCGGAAACGTTGCTGACTGAAAGTGCCCTATGTCTAAAATGATTGAGTTGAGCGTGACCGCGTAATTTGGTCTATCAACCAGTTCACTCTCACATGTCACATACCAATCTCGGCCTCTGGGGGTTTCGTTCATGCTGTTCAGCTTTAAAACAACCCATTGACTTCAACATTTCTATGTGATCGTGTGGATCGATCTCGAGGGAATTTTTAAGGTCTCTCCCTGGGCGGTGTTTGATTTGCCCAGAACAGGACTGTAAGTAAGAGCGTAAGTATATGATGTTTTGGTTAGGATTTTACGGAATATGTATGTGATCGATTTTAGTTATTCAGCCAACTGTCGCCTATGCCAATATTAGTGGGCTATGAGTAAATTTGCCGGGAGAAATACCAATATTTTAAGCAAATCTGAGTTTGATACACTAAATTGATTTGGTGGCCGCTTTGTAAGTCTGTTTGGCTGAGAGTAGGACACAGAGCTTGATGATAACTGAACCAAAACCTCAATTTGTAAGTAATACGTGTATACCATTTTAGATCTTGGAGAAATGAAAAATTAGTAAAGTGTCGGACGGAATTCGTTGTTTGACACTCACCCTCCAGCCAGGCCTCTCCATATTTGCACTCCAAAATTGCCGTAAACATCATGATTTATTAACCAGATTGCTTTTTACAATCGGGCAAATAACTGAGTCACTAATAATGCTATAGCTAATGACCTTACACGATATTGTACCAGCGTTGATTAATATTTTCATTGAGTGACCCGGAATTACTTAGCAGCGTATTGAAGCCGTATAAGTGGAGTTTGTAGTTCACTGACAAAATTTTATTAATAAAGTCATTCATTTTCTCTTACGCCGTCGTGCTATGTCACTACTTTCCAGATAATAATAGCCGATCAACTGGTTATAGCCGTACTGCACGATAACTTCAGACGTCCGAGATGGAGTAACAAAGTAGTTAGATCTTTGCCTGAAGACGAAGATTTTGACTTGGTGAAAAATATGTGCTGCCTTCACCAGGACGACACTTTTGGATTAAAACGTTGAAATATCTGCAACGAGTGGACAATAGATAATGTTGACGGATGATATTCAGTGAACCAGAAAAAAGACGACTTACTCTTAGCTAATTTTAATTTCATACACGATTGAGATTTGTGCTGGAACCATGTTTATTACAGTGAAATTTGGTGGTGAGTTATGTATTTTTTTACCATTCTAGCTTTTCCGTAATAAATACAGGACCAATATATTGGGATTGTAGTGATTAGTGCGGGGTATATATTATACTGCGAAAATTCATTGTCCGCCATTTCAATAATTAAAAACATTTGGTTATCAACATATCTGGTCAATATATACACCGGGTACCTCAAGAGCTCGAAGCAGTGCAGCTTTCTCCAAAATTGGGCCCTAGTGCTGGAGTTGGAGCACGAGAACGTGTACTAGGCCAGTATCATGTGAACCACAAAAGTGACTATACATTTTAAGTAGTAATACTACTGAAAAAATTGAATGCTTGGTAAGATAAAAAGTAGAGTAACTGTAATTCAAAAATGTCTCATCAATATTTATTTTGATATTAGTATACTATTTGCGCAGTTGCCTATTTTGTAGAACAAGTTCATACTCGTTTTTCGTGGGCTAGCCTCCATGCCGGTTCATACTCGTTTTTCGTGGGCTAGCCTCCATGCAGGTTTTAAGAGTAATGGTGCTTACTAGAAATTCACAATCACTGTACGTCATGCAGTTGTACAGTATGGGACTTGACATGCCTCGGCGGATATTAAAGTACTCGTAACTAACTGTACGACTCGGGTGACTCTGTAGGGACCTTCCTAAGTCCTGGCACAAGAAGGATTTAGCCAACTAATTATTTTTAAAAAAATGAATCGCGTATTAACATATCGTAGTAAAGTTTTGATCATGATATATATTTTTTTAACAAACGAAACAGCGCACGCTCCAGCTTATTTCAAATAAACTCACCTTTAATCGACAATAATAAAGTAATAACGAAACCATAAAAAATTCTTAGTATATATTCTAAGATTTTTCGTATATTTTTGTATGAAAGTCTGGTTTTAATTTTGCGCCATCGAACACGGCAGTTGGCCTATAGAAATTGGCATGTATGCTATTTCGTGATGTTAACCTCAGCATGATTGAAGCCCAGACATACTTCACAGTTTGACATCAGTGTTTTGACGGCAGCCAATGACACCGTGAACAACTGGATAAAAAGGTCAGATATTTACCGGCATAATGTCATAGCTGGTTATTGGTACATTCTTGTTGTAATACACTACGACATGGGCATGAGGAGGGCGGGGGATTGTACTGTTCTGGGTCGGTTTTCTCTGCATGCGATTTGACGGGATTAGACAGGACAATCGCAGAATATGCGTGAAATGACAAAACTATGTCGCATGCATTTTCTCCTTCCAGAACGGAAAGAGATCATCTTCAATCCAAATTGCCGCAGTATCGCCCTCTTACGGCAGATACGACAGAAATGTAACTACACCAATGAAGTGATCGGTATCGATCTGTCCGACGAGGAGGGAAACGTAAAGATGCTGTCAGATATGCCCATGAGGCAGGCCAGCGAGGTGCTCAAGGAGCGGGAGACATTAGTCTTGGTCAGTGTGGAAAGTAAGTACTTGGTCAAGGTAACACTTTGAAGATTTTGCAGCATAGCTTCCAGTATTATCGGTCATGTCGTCAGTGAGGTAGGCCAACGAGGTGCTCAAGGAGAGGAATACGTCGGTATGGTCACTAGAAAGTAGGCCATTAGCTATAGCCAAGGTAACACTTCTCAACTTCCAATGTTGTGAGTGAGGCAGGCCAACGAGGTGCTCAAGGAGAGGGAGACGTTGGTATTGGTTTATGGTGGTTAGTCAATTAAACTAGGTTTTATAACTGTCCGATTGGAATGAGAACGTATAAAGGTTCTGCCAAATATTCCCCTTACGAGGCAGGTGAGGTGTTCAAAAAGACTGTGACATCTGTATTTACTACAAGTGTTGAAAGACAAACAGGGATAGGCATACAATCGATCCGCATTTAATCTTTTTTGTCTCTCTTTCAGAACTAGAAGACGGTGATTACAAATATACACCGCTACTGAACGACGAGGAGGCGATAACACAGGAGTTTCTAGGTTAGTGAAATACCGCTCGAAATATAAAGGGCTCTCAATATTTTGAGAGAATTACACATGTGGTCGACCAATCATAATTCCAGAACTTGTAGTGTTTGGCGCGGCATCTTGTATGATTCTCCAATAAGATGTCAATGCTGCTTCAACAGAGGCCGGATTAGAACCATAACAAAACAAAAAATCCCCCCTCCCCACCAACTTTCAGGTCACTTTCTCTTCAGCTTTTGAAGCAACGCAGCACGTTCATGTTTGTATAATCACACACCTGAAAGTGTTCAGTGTTTTTCCTTCCAGCACGCCTGTCCTCGCGAAATAGGCGGCGCTCTGAACGGCCTCGCAGCAGCCGGCGCTCGAAAGACGATAAATTGGGGTCAAGGACGGGCAAGGCCAAGGACAAAGAAAAAGTAGAGAGGGAAAAGTTGAAGTCAGCGAAGAAGGAGCGGGGACCAACTGAGGAGTACATGAAAAGAAAACGAGGATCTTTAACCGAACGCATCCCGAAAAGTTTACTGTCGACCATTTCTCCGAGTTAATGATCGAGAGTACGTTTAAATGCCGTGACTAACATACGCCTGAATGACTAATTATCTGTATACGTAATACAGAACAATCACCTTAACATGACTGCGATTTGAACAATAGATCTTAAGGTTGTCAGTATAATGCTCTTCCGATTGAGCTATCGATGTTTCTCGAGGCGACGCGACCAAAAGCTACATTGCTTTATACACGCACAATGGCTTGCTAAGTACCATGACCATCATCATACACAGAGCAAGATCTGAGACCTGCTTACTGACTTTACGGCAACATGATGGTTTAAGCCACCAACAGTGCGAGGGACCTACATGGAGGGACAAAGATTAAACCCCAATGAAACATTTTGCCTTATAATATTGTAAGTAGCAAACCGTTCGCGTATTGCGGCGAACTATAAGGGCTGAAGAAGGATATCACATTATCCTTTTTCATGAACTAGATACTTGCACATAAAAATGATTTTGACATTACCCAATTGCCGATACGTAAATCGGATAGGGAATATATCAAGTGGATCGATTACTGGAAGGAAACTTCGAAGTCGTTGTTTTTTACACTCTCGGTCCAGTACATATCTTCAGGATCACTGTCTGCGAGAAGTAGATTCGATTATAATAGTTAGGCCTACATATATACATGTAGTAGGCCTACTCTCCGTTGAAACGTTGTCAATGAATTATCATGAGCCTAAGAATAAGCCGTTTAGTTAATAATTGTTAAATGGCTCAGGTGAGTTCTACTGGATTAAACTAAACTTGGGATCATTTTCGCGTCAACTTAAAGGCTTTGTGAACGCTTTGTTCTTGCGCGGCTTTTATGGCAGAGAGATATCCTCTGACGAAGAGGAAGGAATTTTCAGCCTAACACGGAACGTCATTTTTTAGCCAACCGGTTCTAGACGTAATATCATGTCACAATTATACACATGCATATATGATTTTTCACCACATCAAACAATTGTTAAGTTGATGGATTTTATAGGCGTTTTATTGTAATGGTTGAGCCGAATAAATTATCTTTTTTTTATCTTCAAAAAGATTTTAAATCCAAGCTAATCATGTCCAAGTCGAGCAGCAAAACCATAATTGAAAGCCTTCTAAATATCTCTGGCACAAATTATAGGTTTGTTCTCTGAGTGAATCATTTTGAAAGGTTTTAAATATATCTCATTCAATACAACAAATACCTATTAAACCTTTAGCACTGGGACATTGAACAAGTCGTATGAGGCGATTTTAAATAATGATCTGGTAAACTTTGTTGTGCTTGGGCCAGTGAATTGTTTGCCAGTAAATATAGTTGTAATCGGTTTGTAAAAGTTGTTTAAAACTTAAGCCAAGATAAGGCCTGAATAACCTTTGGAAATTTACTGATTCCTACCACTCAAAGCTGACGGGTCAAATATGTTTTCCCCGAGTTACGCTAAAACGGCTTGATAAACAAAATAAAATCACACCGAGAGAGCACTTTATGAAAATTTTCATATATTTTTCGAAACAATAGAAAAGACAACCTAGATTACATGGACGTACTGCGAAAGTAAATAATATACATATCATTTAGGAAAACAATAACACGCTATTTGGCTATGGTGATGTGGAGGAGAAGGGAACTGACACTGAATTCTAAAACAGTACATGTATGAAACTCTTGTATATACATGTACAGTCAAGCCGCGGGCAGTACGTTCTTCGTTGTATCAGAGTCTTTCAGTCAAAATTTATTTGAAAGAGACTCGGTTTGTATGCACGTATCCGGCTGTTTTCCTTGGGACATCATGGCGATAAATATTATCGCCAGCGTTTTCAGAATATACGGCAAAATAATAATGCACGTGTCACCTATTTACCTATTATGAACTAGCACCTCCCATCTCCTACAAAACCTGTGTTGTCAATTTTACCAAACTGAGACATGGAGTCACGGAGTCATTCGCTTTTCAGACGATAATCTTTATTGGAGGGTAGGCGTCGCTCATCAACCGGACTGTGCACCGTTTCTCAAAGAAGATTTATCAACACTGTTGTCTGACGAACATATGACTGCTGCAGTCTCAGGAACTTCCCGACCGGCACTACCTCAGCGAATCACGTGAATTGTTGTGCGTTTGTTGATTACACTCTATTAAACGCGTGCTTCTCTGTGGCGGGACCAAAACTTTGGAACCAATTACCAGATATTTTAAAATCCATAGCTAATCCATCAACTAGACTAAACGCGTGCTTCCCCAAGTGTTGCTATGAACTTGTCGGCGAGAATTGCAAGCGCAGGTCTATAAAGACGTGTTGTACTCATAAACTGCATCGTACATAGACCTAAGGCTACGATTCGGATATTTGCTTCTGTGTATCTGTAGTATGTTCCTCTGTTCGTCAATTGTGACAAAGTGTTCCTCAAATTCCTTCCAGTCGACAGTATCCGCTCCTTGTATACATACATGTACTCGCAGAACTGTATCGTGTTTTAAATAAGTTGGCAGTTGGTCCCTTGAAAAACACAATACTTTGAAGCCGCCAAAATGTGACGGAGAAAAAGTGAAGCGTACGATCAATAATCCGAGTCTGCGGTTTGTTGATATATAGTTACACTGACCTGTAACTGGCAGGGTACGTCTTTGTCGGTTTTTAGTAAGACCTCTGTGTATGCTGCGGATGATAACCAACTCAAAGACAGTATTCATGACAAACGTTAAAACAATATCAGAATCAAGAAAGAAATCGACGTAGAAGTTGTTAGGAATACCATCAGGAATTCTCATTACGAGTGTGCTTTTGTGCAGCAGGGTAAACACCAGTTTGTTATCTTTATAACTTTGATGGACGGTGTACGTGGTCAAAGACGTTTCCATTAACTTTGGTAACTCGCAATAAAAAGCGAACGTCTTCATATCAACGGTATTGAACGGCAGTGCCGTATCAGCAAACAGACATTTCTCTTTGCTTGGAATGAGTAACGTTCCAATAAACTTCCCTACTGAAAAGTCGAACACGGATACATTATTTATCTTCAACCTGTTATCCGATCCCTTCACCTGAATATATAGGAGGAGGTTTAAAATGGGATATATAAAACGCCTTTTGAAAGGTGCATAGTCGGAACAGTTATAAAGTACTCTGTATACCTTATTGTGGGCATTATAAATGATGACTCTCTCCCAAGGAATCGGTTGTTCACGATACCTTACTATTACCAAAGGCCATGTTGGATGAAATTGAACTTTTAGATTCGTTCTATTCATATTGATTGGTGGTATAAAACTGAGAGTTCGACCTAAGTGGTACATCAACATTTTATTCTCCTATGAAGATAAACGGAAAAACCTCTGAATCAATTCGGTGTAGGAACTAGGTGAATATGGATTGAATTGGCAATGAAACGATTTCGGGTCACCTCAGGTTAATTCACAGTGATTGCAAAGTTTGTTTTATGTGTTAAATTAAATTAAGTCAATTTCGTTTTTCTGAATATGTCGACGCGCGATAACATGAAGTGTTTACTGTTGTCATATCCTTTGGATCGGGGTCGTATTATATGCAAGAACGATCCATCTTTGGGGTTGAACGAGAAACACTTGTGTCTTTTTTCCTTGTTTTTTGGATAGAAATCAGCAAATATTTCCTCATGTTTATATTCTCCCGATCCGTTCCTAACTAGGCCATCGATTGGTTCGTAGATTTGTCTAAAAAAAATGGCACGCGGACCAGGCACGGCCAACACAAATATCTCTTTGTCCCAAGGGTTGTACTTCATTCTGATATCAATGGTTACACTGGCCCGTTTTTGGAGCATTCTCATCAGCTCGAGGAAGTAGTTCTCAGGTTTATATCCCCCTTCCTTCCGATAAACATCAACTCGCCATAGTCCGAACATGCGGCTCAACCCATAAATTGCCACAACGGCAAAATAAGGAAATGACCTCATTCGAACCTTTACACCATTATAAAAACGAAGCTGAAACTCCCCAGTACTGTTGGACTCGACCAAGTCATAAACCGTTGTTGTGAAACCAGTTTGAAATTTACAAAAACATAAAGCATTGTCGTGAAATGTAATTATGATATCAACACTTTCCTTACTTCGGAAACAAAAGTCTGATTTAGGAATGACGAGCTCTCCAGAAAATTTACCTTTTGTGATATCATACAGAAAATAACTAGGTGCTTTTTTCCTGTTTTTTTTCTTACAATAAAAGGTAACATACGTTTTGTAGCACGCTCGATTTACATATCCACCGAGTCGGTTCTTGTAAAACGTTGTTTTGTACACACATCTATAAAAGCTACCAATAAATTCGTACGCAAGTAAAGTGTAATATGGCGTAGAACTTGGGAGTTTAAACAGAATGATACGGCCAGATTTATTTTCAAAATACCAACGGTCAAATGCAACACGTTGTGGTAAAAATGACACACGTTTCCGAAGTTTGTGTAGGAATCTTGTAATGTCCAATATGATTATTGAAAAGAATGCAATTAACGATTACGACAAATGGTTCCACCTTTCTTAATTAAGAATGCAATATCCATCCGACAAACCCAATTGATTTGACCAGGTTTTAATTCCGACCCGTCTTTTCTGATCGTCAGAGGTAAATGAATATTTCTGTTTATCTTTACGAACCATGATCTTACCTGCATTGGACTTCAAGGGGAAGGGGGGGGGCAGGGACGACATCCATAACGTAGAAGTACTTATCAATCAAAGTATGATGCATAAGTGGAAGTGACTTACAGTGGAACCTTCCCTAGCAGGACAGCCTCTCTCTGAAGGCCCAAACGTTTGTTCCTAATACAATTCAACCTCTGTAATCAGGACACGTCCCTGTCAGGGACGGAATCAATCAGTCCTAAGAGAGTAAAGAGCTGGTCCGACTGCATTGCACTTTATAAGGTGTCCTCACTTTAAATATAGTTGGGCCTTCCTAAGGGGACACCTCTGAATTGAGGAGACACTCTCTATCAAGGATGCTAATTTTGGTTCCAAATTGGTTGTTTCAATCCAATTTGACCTCTCACCGCTATAAAGGCCAGCACTTGTCATTCCCAAGGGGTCCTTAGTAGAGATTTATTATTCGGGGTCATGTTGAAAAAGTTGGTATGGCCCTGTTTAAGTGCTACCAGCGCAAGATGTCGCACTCTGTTTACGAGGTATAAAAGTGTCTTCGGCAGTGCACGGCCGAGGTGGAATGTGACAAATGTTGGTGGTGTTGGTGGACAAATAAAGACGAAAGGGTTTAGTTTGAATTCGAGTTTTGTTAAGTAAAATCGCCAATAAAACGGTAACAACGAAAGAAGAATGGAAAGAAGATCATCCTTCAAAACACACTCCACGGAATATTTAGATCTTTTCGAGGAGAGCACGCATCTAGCTTCGAAGGTAGTGTTTTCCTTTATGTATTTGGTACACAAAACACAAACACAAAAAAGTTACAATCAATATCAGTGCAAAGAAGCATTAAAACATGGATTACAGATAAATAACTACATGTGGTGGCAAGACTTGGAGAAATATGTGACCGTTGATCCTTCACAAAGAAAGTCCGCATCATTAAGGTCCTACTCCTTGTTATGGCAAATGATAAACAGTAAAATGAAGAAATGGCAATAAACATCGAGTGGCCAAAATAGGAACCCGGACTTTGCATTCATACCAGATACCTTTTTCTGATACATCCTAAAGCCATGTTTGTAAAACGCCTCCTCCTTCTCCATGCACGTTCCCTTCTTAGTACTCAGCTGACACACAAACTGGTTACCGTCTCGTAGTACATTCACCGTTGCGCAATCCCTCCGGCACAGAAGAGCACAACCAAAAAGAGAAACAGCGCTTCGCTTCCCCAAGTCTGGTCGGGAAATTCCGAAGTTGAATACGACTTTAAGTAAGTAGACCGTTGTTTCAACGTTTTTAGTCATTGCCATATTATTTTTCGACACGAATTTTCTCTGTCGTTACAATAGTCATTTTCACCTTGTGAATCTATCAAAATTCATGTGCAAATTTAACTAAATATAGGGTTAGTAATCATATGTTAGAAATTGAAACAGGACGAAATAGTAAACCACAAACCCCCAGGGGTGAAAGATTTTGTTCACATTGTAGGGATTTAGGTCGGATGGTAGTTGGTGATGAAGTTCATTTTGTTTTTAAGTGTCCCAAATTTGCGAGTGAGAGTGAACAATTACTTAAATACTGTTATTGTCTATATCCAAATTTGTCAAGTTAATCGCAAAGAGATCTTTTCATTTATTTGATGTCATCTGAAGGGGAAGTAATGAAGAATGAAGCAAAATTTTGCAATTATATGTAATCGCAAAGAGATCTTTTCATTTATTTGATGTCATCTGAAGGGGAAGTAATGAAGAATGAAGCAAAATTTTGCAATTATATGTATGAGTGATGGGTCTAATCTGCTTATAATAATTTTTTTGTAGCTTTTGTAAAATGTTCATTATTCATGTTCTGTTCTTTTAATCGTCTTGTATGTTTATTGCATAAAAATCCAATGTAAATGTACTTTTATAAGGAGTAATAAACAATATGAATTTGAATTTGAATGTACATTTATTGGTCAGGATGAACTAGTAATTTTCTTTAATGTCTAGTGCAAAAATGTTTGCTTCGTTCAAAGGATGACCTCGCTCTATGCGTGTTATAATTATGCTCTGCGCCGTGAAACGATCTTTTAGAATGAATCAATGAGTTAGAATAAAATTATTTTAGTACCAACTCAGTCTCCCAAGGTCATCCGCCTATCTATTATCGGGAACGCCTCAATTCCCCACCACTTCACCCGTGGCGTGTCTACGATCTATCGCTCCATGGCGAAACCATCCTTCAAGCTCATACACGGTACTACTTCGCTTGATGTAAAGATTTTTCTACGAATTCGGTGAAATGTCGTATTCCGAATCAAATGATATATCTATGAATAGCCCGTCTTCAAAGTCCAATGAGCGTGATAAAACGTGTTGATGAGAGGGTTTAGACCACCAAGATGACATTTGTGTTACACCAAGTTTTCACACAGATGTTACACTACTATCATTCCGGTGTTTACATTATGTTAAAGGCAGGTTGGTATAAGAATGTGATTAACTGCGCCAAAACAAAACACATAAAACTAGGTCAAATCGTTACCTCATGTTCATGCGTTATTTACGTTTCTTACAGTGAACATCAAGATAAGCTTCTTAAAGGGACAACTTGGGCGTGGGATGTACTTCGCCATGAGGATAATGAGCCTACTTGACACTAACCGCCGCCACTGGTAGTTTAACACTGATGCCGTTCTCTGATAACGATTTTCACCAGTGTTGGAAGGCAGTTTTGGGCATGGCTTGCGAATTTCAGGTTGGCCTATATAAGGTTACACGGGCCCGTTCTGGTGCATTGTTTATTGAAGTTCAAAGAGTTTTCATTAATCCTGTCTCCACAAATCAAGATCAGTACGTTTTTTTTCCTGTTTGTTTGCTTTGTTGTAATCACCTACATCAGTTGCCACGTAATAGTCTCTTCCATTTTTGACACTTCCTTAATAACTTGGTGTCGTTTGTGATTGATCGAACTATCAGATTATCATGCCATGGCTGCGGCTGGTGTGGCACGGACGTTTGCCTCCTGATACAACACCCTCCGAACTTCAAAACAAGGGGTAGACAGTTCTGGCGGAACGAGAGTTGGAATGGTGGTGAGCACTATCTCAGACTTGCGTAAACAGAAACGAATTCGCAAGTATTCCCTCTTCTGCAATTTCGAATATGATTCCATACATCGTTTTGCATGAGCACCTTTGCAACCGAATGAAGGTAAAATAATCGCGAACGCATTTTGTACTGACCGATAAGTATTGATTGAAATAAAGATGCGTAGAGAAGCATGTTTTGTTATTGATTTACTTTCATAATATCATGCGGGTTTTGTTCTGATCATTTTTTGTTGTTTTCCAATAACTCTACAACCTTATTTCTATCAAGCATTAAACAATTTTAAGATCTAGAGGGACTACAAAGAATAGCCCGTGAGGTACAATTGGCGAGTTTTCTTTGGAGGATTCGGTGTTATGAAATATGCCAAAAAGAAATTTTGTTAATAAACCATTATTTTATTTTATGACAGTGATAACATTGATACAATCACAGACAACTTAAGAGTGTATTAAACCCAGCTGCTACAACAAACATAAAGAGTGTTATTACACCTCTCTACATACATATTCTCTAAAACACGCTGCGCGAGCAACTGTTAAAAGACACGCCCACCACCACTCATAATGCAGTCTGCCATAGGTCCATGATTGTCACCCTGGAAAAGCGTCATTCCCTATTGTATGGTGACGAATTAAGGTATCCATCGCTATGACCGTGTCTTAGCCACTGTGATCAGATCTCGGAGCGTGTGCCCTTGGCAGATTTTTGTAACCAGTTTGAATTAAATGTATTTGTATGAATTATACATTATGTGGTTGCATTTGCAGAAGCAATGGTCAATTTCAGCCTTTCTTGAACCTGTTGCTTTACCCTTGGCAAACTACCTGAGATGCTTGGCCAACACTTAGATGAGGAGCATTCGAGAGTCCTTGGGCCATCACCAGAGCAATGTCATGAATGACAGAGATGTTTCGATCAGTAGGACGGGGTATTGAATAGAAAGGCTCCTCAGATCAACGGGTCTCGATATCTGAAGGAAAAAGTACAAACAATACACTTGATTTTACAGAATGATCTTTAAAGGATGTACATGTACAATCATTCACTACTGAATTGACCGAGCATAGATTTGGGGTCCAACTGCATCATGTGCATGCATGAAGTACAATACGCTCCGACCCATGCCTCCAATTTCCCGCAGGCCTACCCATGCCTCCAATTTCAAACTCCCAAATACATTAACGTGGCTTCATTTCAGATAATACATCTATCGGGATGCAACTTATTTGGTGCATATACCGGTTCACTGTTTTATTTATCGTTAATTCTTCTTCTTCTTTACGTTTGACTGGTATTGACCGCCAGTATTATGCTTGTGTTTGAGTGGTCGAAACACACCTGCACCAGTGGGACTGTCTGAAGCTACACACGAAAAAAGCCACATTCCACATTCAAAAAGAGCATGGCAAAGATAGCATTTGCCCCCTCAATCAGTTATAGCTTAAAAGCAAACAGCAAAAAATGGCCAATGTTAAGCTTTTAACCCGGAGGAGCCTTTCCGTATCACTCTCTGCAATAAGTACGATTAATTAAGTGTAGAATCAACTGCTCCAGGTCTCATTTGACATAGAAAGGCAAGGTGCAGGATTGAGAATGAGTGAGAAAATAAGAATACTGCCCGAGATGCTACAAGTCATTAGATCGCACGAGTTGACTTTCTCTGGCCTAAAGGTAACTCGAGATAGCAGATCACAGGTCGAGAGCTTTTGGGCCGGGGAAAATCACTGAGTGCGATATGGTGACGAAGATTATACAAGTGGGCAGTACTATAAACTTTTAATTATCTTGTCCGCCGGATCAGTGCATTTAGGGTATATGATAAAAGTCATGCTTGAATTGTGACGGCGCCCATCACAACCACCACACACTGATTCGATCGTTGGAGCTGTTTTTCGATGGAAACGACAGGCGTGATTGATCAATAAAACAAAAGGAGCTGAATTATGGCTCAAAAGGGGTTGAACGTGAGTGGTCCATGAAGGGTTGGACGTGCGTATACCACGCAAAGTGACAATCACAGGAAAACCAAGCCTCAATGTACGAACAATACGAAAAGTCAACTTCACAAGACTTCCTGATCAACTCCAACACTCGCCTCCTCGGACAGAAATACACTACACAATGTACACAAGGGATGTGAAGATATTATGAAGTTTCCTAAATTTCGGTCCATTCGGGACCTCTAAGGAATCATTCTCATACCAAAACCCTTCATGAACATTTTACAATGTTTTAACCCCTTAAATGACACACGATTTAGTCGCCTGTGCATAGACAAGCACCTTATGCCACCAGTGTAATAAGAAAGAAACAGTTAATTTCTGTACGTTGACTCTTCCTCGCCTTCTTCCCTGTCTTCCCGAAGTTCTGTCTCATCGTCTCTCTGAGGAATGGTGTCCTTTTTATACTTGTAGAAACAGGCCAGGATGCCGAAGATGATGATGTCGATACCCATTAGACCAGCGTAGAAAAATAGACATATGGCCTGTAATTGCAAAGAAATAATGATGGTCCTACTGTAAATTGCCGTGAAAAAAAGTGACTCGCAAACCTTGGTTAAGATGTTTCACCTAACGTAACAAGCAAATTTCCAATATTTCATGGTTTCATCAAACAGAAATACACATGTATACTGAAATGCACCTATTGTGCAAAGATGACCAGCATTACAAACACTCTGGGTCTACAAAGATCCTACATGTTCATCTACATACGTGTACATACGTAGTGTCATGCTGGTATTGGTGTACTAATGCCAAGGAGGTAGCCGATTAGATGAACGGGATAAAAAGAACAAAATGCTAAAGTTACTTGAAAGATATGGAAAAACCCTGCGACCATAAGACGAGTATTGAATGCCTTTGTTGAAGGTGGCGGGCTCATCAGTGGCCCTAATGTTACTGATAGTGACTATGTTCCTAAGGCCGAAAGGGTGGATGTCGTCCTGGGTGCCGACAAATGGTACCCAGGTTCGAGATCGACTGGACAATAAGCACCATGGGTGCCATTACACTAGACAAACAGCACCCAGCTTCTTCTTCTACACTTTTTCTTTACCTACAACCGAGGTTGGCCCCACGCTCACGGAGGTCACGTGTCACGATAACCATCATTTTGCAAGATGGCGACCGTCCCTGTTTCCAACCGCGCTCTAAAAACCTTTCTTTCATCAATTCCATCTTATTCAAACGGGGTATTCGTCTCTAAGGGGAGAGAGATAAAGAACCTATAGGCCTAAACGCGTTTTTTTCTGTTTATCTGTTCTTTTTATTTCGCGCACTGCTAATGCCGCAAGTACCACGGCACGAGATTGCAAGAAACGTCCTCGTCCCTAAGATCCGTAAGCCAGGCAAAAAGAAGCTGGGTGCTGTTTGTCTAGTGTAATGGCACCCAGGGTTCTTATTGTCCAGTCGATCTCGAACCTGGGTACCATTTGTCGGCACCCAGGACGACATCCACCCTTTCAGCGTTACTAAGTATGACAATGAATGCACAGATGGTTTTAATCAATTTTTTAATATATGTAGATACTTACCACGTTGTCGCTTATTTTTATAATTGCAAGTAAAAGAACAATGAGATTGCCAAACGCAACTGTCATGAGCCAGAACGCTTGCAGCACTGATTTCATACTGTTCGGGGCCTGGAAAGCAAACATACAAAATGCATGACGAGAAGAATCAGTTTTGGACAGCCATAATTTATTTAACCAGAAAAAAAGTTCAGAAGTATCCCATAAGTATCCTATTTACTACTGCTAACATTAGCCCAGGTAGTCCCAAGGATACATTACAGGTGATGGATCATCAAGTGTTTCGGATTGGAAGTTCTTCCCCCTAAAACTGATCAGGTCTCGAATGGTTGTTGTTCGATGAGTGTTTTTTATTTTATTTTTGGAGGTTCTCAAGATCAAACGTACGTATCTTTTTCTTGTCGCCCACAAAGAGTAGCTTACCTCAGCATATGAAAATGAGAGACCAGTCACGGAGAGTAGAATCTCGCCCGTGGTGATGATGACGTACTGTGGTATTTGTAACATCATGGAAACAGTGTTAGGCGGAACGTCAGTGTACACACTTAGATTCTAAAAGAGAAGTTTGAAATATTACCTTGAATAACAAAAAACTTAACGAAAAGTCGACTAATACTCAGCGGACAAATGTATACATTGCCCGAGAATTATGGAAGAGAAAAAATCAAAATCTTCTCCGGGGATTCGAACCCGGGATTCGGCCTCAGATTACGAACGCTCTAACCGTCTGAGCTAGGGGGGCTTTCTTGTGAACTGCTGCCAGCAAATACATCTTATATGAATGGCGATTATGCTTTATTTTTGAGAGATGAACCAGAAATTTTCTCAAATACATGTAATAGAAGAAGATACCAAGACAATGCTGAACATTGCTAAGAGAGAACGTAGACTCCGCATACATAATCACGCACAACAAAGAAAAAATGACTTTCTTCCTGCAGTTGCCCACTGGAAGCCGCTCAAAGATGTTGAACAAAGATTACACACAGATGTTTGCACATTCTGTAAAGTCGTATAAAACGACAGGCATTTCAAGCAGCCCAGTGGCCTTGAGGATAAGAGTGTTGGCAAATAAAACCAGAGGTCTCGAGTTCGAGTACCATTGAGAGGACCTTTTTATTTTTTCCTTCCAGGATTCTCTGCGAAGGTCCGCATCGTCCCACGGCTTGCTGGTTTGTGAAATCAAGCGCATCGAAGCATTGGAGGTCTATCATGTTTCAGGCCGTATTCAGAAGGGCCTTTCAGTCGTTTGAATTTCTTACTATTGCCGCATGGGGTGCTCTGGTTTTGTGCATGCAGTTCAGCTTTAATGTTGAACGAATACCGGGTAGAACTACCCATCCGGATATAATTGGTTGGGCTGTTTGAGTGGTACTGTGGTAATTAGTGCCTGTCATCTCCGAGGTCTCGGCATGCTCATATGATAGAGAGGGCGACTCTCTTCGACAGCGTAGGTTTCCTCCCGGGTCTCCGGTTTCCTCCTACTTACAATACAATCGCCCAATATTGTTTATAGTGCTAATAATGTCCTTGTTGACGCTCAGCTCTCAACTCAATATTTTTTAGTGGTTGGAAAAAATATACTCTGACTTCAAATATGCGCAGCCACACTTTGCGTATTGCTAACAATTATAGCAGTTTGAGAAATAACTTGCAAATTACAGCTCAACGGTCAAATTCGGTCGTAGTGCACTATTCACTGCAGTTTATTGATTTTCACTGACCGTCTGTAGAGAATTCACGGTCCGGCTGGAAGCTATTTAGCATGAAAAAAACAACAGATCTTACACCTTACTATAAATGAATACGTGTATAGATAGAAAAGAAATTTAAAAACTCCTTTTAACTTACATGATGAGAAGATGGGCCATGAATAACAACTGTGTAACAACCGCCCATCTGGAATGTCGGGCGATCGACAAGCGTTTCATATTCGGTACCCTGTTTCACTTTAACGGAATATCTAAGAAAAATTACAAAATTGAAAAAATGACTGGTATGCATAGTTAGGAATGTAAGGAGGCTGGGTTGTGTTCGATTCAGCGACAACTATGTTGAAATTGTTTCCATGTAGGGTGAGATAGGAAAGACCCCTATCGGCAGGGCTCTAAATGAACATATATGTACTTAATCCATCTAACCTACCTAGCTCCTACATACAGACTCCCTTTATAATAAGTCGATGTGTTTCTACGCTTTACCAGACCCATGAATCTATTACATGCATAAGATAATGATGTATTATACTTTACACTCACCCTAAGGCCTCAAGTGACTTGTATTCGGTGGGCTCAAAGAAAGTGACATTCGGAAAGATGTAAAATAATTTATCCTGGGACAACAATATATCTGGCTTCTGATCAGAAGGAGTCTCTGGCATGTATATGAACCTGACTTTGGCATTTCCACCCCTTGGCTTAACAAGGTCATTTCTAATCTGGAAATAGAAATGTCAGATTATTACAAGTTGGTGCAATATAACCCAAATTGGTCTGGTATTTTGCACACAACAACACGCTCAGGTTCATGTCACAGTACGAAAACAACAGACGGGTCGTCGTACTCGCGGCTTTTACGTTGATCCTGCCGCGGCTGCTCCGGCCGTGCTCACCTTCGCCGGCGACCCGTCTCGCACTGGCACGGGCCTCGTGCTTTCGTCTGGCTCTCGGGTGGGTCGCCCCGGCCCGAGTCGATTGACAAGAAGGGGTAGAGTACGGGGCCGTCGTACTGGCGGCTTTTGGGTTTATTAGAGAATTAAAGGGATTAATCGGACGACTTTTCTTCAAGAACGACCGTCTAAGGCGTACCTGTTTTGTCTGTATCACATTTCCTGCCCGTCCTGCAATTAGAGATATGTCGTATCCGGGTGTGAACTTGAGGGTGGTGTCTGTTTTAAGGGTTACGGATGGACACGTTGATATTATTGACACCCGGAGGTTTCTGGCACCTGAGTTGATATCGAATCTCTCAGAGGTCTGTAAAAAGAGGCATTTTGCAATTAAACTTTATTCACACCTTAGCTATTTCTGGCATAGCTTATTAATCCCTACAATGATGTGCTCACTAATCTTAACCGTCTGCAAAAACGTCATCATCTTCTTCTTCTTCTTTTGCGTTCAACCTGAAAGAGGATCACTGAGGAATTCAAAGAGTGTTAGCCGCCGAACAAATCTAAACTAAATAAGAATGAATTCAACCTCGAGAATAAGGAGAACTTACTTCGAACTTCTTCAGAGTAGTGTCTTGAAATTCGCTTGTAAACTTGGTGGGACATGGAACATCATTGATGAATTTCCCCCTCATGTAATCCTGCTTGATAGCTGGTAATTCAGAGGCCTGGAAACAGACGTGGTAGCTGTTCAGTGTGGTTGAAACTTCTGAATAATCTATTAAATCGTTGAGGAAGGACAATAAAAAGAAGCGAAATAAAGATAACGAGTGATGAGAACCATGAGAACCTTGTCGATATTTTACTCACTGACAGGCATCAGAAACGCAGAAACCAAATTGAAATATTCTTCACCTCGCGATCTATATGGGGCTTTATGATCTGTGACTAGGAAAATAATCTTTGTCAAGGAATACAACCTATTGTGATTGACCGGGATAGAATCAAGTAAAACGACTTCGCAAAATTTTGTAATTCGTCGAAGACAAGATTCAGTCACACGACGTTGTAGTTATCGGTTTTATGACGAAGATCGATGTATTGTTGTGATACCTACATCGATTCTGAACTGTATAAAGGCAGCGAAGACAAAGGCACACGCTGCCAGTACCATCCCACAACACATTCGCTGTAGAGGCCTGCAAGGCAATACTGGATGGTGGAGACATACAAAAATAATATATAGGGCACGGAAGATACACCACGGAACTGGGCCAACTGAAAGGTTTAGATTTTCTACGAGTATGGGGCAATACTCAGTGGAAGGACCAGATATACCAGTAGAAGTGGGCAATGTACCGGAAGGTAGATTATATACCAAGAGAATATAGGGTTGTACTGAAAGGTCGCTGATATACAAACGAATGGGGCATTATTGGATAGTAGATAGTACAGAAGGGAATATTGGGCATCTCGGAGCATGCAGACGGGAGTCCTGGAGATGCAGTTTACGTACTGGCCACTAACACTGAAGGGCCATGAAATCTACTCATCTAATCACCAACTATTGGCAAATACTAACGAAGACATGCAGAAGCACGCGAGGTCAATTTGGTGAAAACGGTCTTACTGTGCTTCGTTACCGGTCTCAATATAAATGAAATGGCCAGGGCCATTGTGCTCACCTCATGTGGAGGAAAGATGGATAAAGAGCATGGTATTGTGTCATGTAGTGTTAGGTTTGATGTAGGTCCAAGCAATTACAATTTCCCCAAAATGGCCAATTTACAGTACATTCGACCTCGGTGACCTTGAAAAGTAGGTCAAATCAAAGAAGACCCGGGTGACACATTGAATGGTTGTTAGAATTAGATGTACCTATGATATAAAATTGGTGCCAATCGGGCAAGTCATTACTAGGAATAATGGCATTTTGAAGAATTTAGGATTTGGCCCCCTCCCTGGAGGCCAAACGGCAAATCAGATCGCACCAAACTTCGGTACCTGAGATCACCTGACCAAGGGGTACATGTGTACTTAATTTGTGATCAATAGTCATTGCAGTTAAGAAACGTGCCATAGTTACGGCCTGACAGCGAATTTGACCTCTGTGACCTTGACAAGAAGGTCAAATTAAAAACCTGTGTGACATATACTGTATGGTGGTTAGATGTACCCATGATATCAAATTGGTGGCAATCGGGCAAGAAGTTAAGGAATAATCACATTTTTAAGGTTTTTGGATTTTGCCCCCTGGTGGTCAAGTGGTGAATCATATTGGACCAAACTTCGGTCCCTGAGATCACCTGACTAAGGGGTAAATGTGTACCAAATTCGGTATCAATAGTCATTGCAGTTTAGAAACGTGCCATCGTTACATCCTAACGGCCAATTTACACCATTTGACCTCTGTGACCTTGAAAAGGAGGTCAAATCAAAAACCCGGAGGATATATGATGCACCTTTGCTAGAAGTACCTACCATATTTTTTTCAAAATTTCCCGACTACTATTAAGGGAGATATTGCATATTTTCACTTTTAACGTTTGGCCCCCTGGTGGCCAAACCATGAAACGAATCGGACCGAAACTTGGTCTCCAAGGTGTCATTACATAAGGGTACATGTGTACCAAGTTTCAACTCAATAGCTCTAACAGTTACGAAACGTGCCCTGCTAACGGACGACGGACGACGACGGACGACGACGACGACGACGACGACGACGGACGACGGACGCCACGGTATGGGATAAGCTCACCTCTGCTAAGAGGTGAGCTAAAAAGGTGAAAAAAGGAAGACAGCGCGTCACAAACCTATTTGGTATTCTGCACTTGTCAAGCAGGGGGTAGATGGCACCTTCGAAGAGTGGAATGAGGACAATGATAAGCACAGTATTGATAGCTTGCATCTGATCAGGTTTAATCCGAAATGCACCACCCTAAATGGCAAGAAAAAATACATTGTCTAGCTGTTAGACTTAGTAAGAGTTGTACCGGTGTAAAAGTAAAAAGTGTCCCCCCCTGGAAAAAGTGTCCGGCCCTATTGTATTCTGCAATATGGTTCTATAGAGACCCTAACCGTCAATAGCTCAGAGATTGAAGCGCATAATAGAATCCTTTGTTCCCGGACATTTTATCCTAGGACATTTTAAACTTCTACACCGGTACCACCGTGAAATATAAAGTTATTCAGATAAAATGTTTGGTAGAGCAAGAGTTGTACCGGTACCACTATTGAAATATAAATTATTCAGATAAAATGTTTGGTAGAGCAAGAGTTGCACCAGTACCACCTTTGAAATATAAAATTATTCAGATAATATTAACGGTACTTTTTACGCAATGATGACGTTTGTACGAGCGAACGAGAACCACATTTTACACAAGGCCTTCTGCTCATTATGGGATAAAACAGAGTTTGCGCATCCACGATTCCCAACCCGACTTTAACTTTGCGACTAGTTGTCTCGTGTAATCTTCGAATCAGTTGATCAATAGCGCGTATCTTAACAATTTATTAACCATTATGATTCCAGAAAATGAGAGTATGGCACTGAAAATACACTCCCCCCCGTCCTCTTAGTCTACGCCCCTAGAACGATGCGCAACCTCCCTCAGTCGTGAATAAATCACTGGCTACACTAAAAAGTAAACAAACCAAGTGTCCATCCATCTTCTCTGCTTGTAATGTCCATGTTGATCCTTGTTGGTCATATAGAGCCCAGAATACCGGGATGGGCAGATACATCACAAGGACTCTTAGCACTCCCTTGACGTCCAGAACGAACTCTTTCTAGAAAAGTAACGATGACGTTATTAATCAGGGCCAGGTGTATGGCAAGCCGTTTGCTTCAAAAAGTCGAGATGATTTTTTTCAAGTCGAGATTTTTTTTTTCAAGTCAAGAAAAAATATTTCAAGTCAAGAAATTTTCAAGTATTTTCAAGTTTACACATTTTTTTTCAATTCTACAAGTTTTTTTTAAGTCGACTTTTTAAATATATATACATATTTTTTTTAAGTAAAAAAATTTTTTTTCATTAATTTTTTTATATACACAACTTATCAGTTGATTATTTTTCTAATTCTTTTTAAAATTTTTTCAAGTCGATAAAAATTAATAGTAAATGACAAATTTCCTATTCAACAAAAAAAACACATTCGAGACAGAAAAAATAAGTCGAACATTATGACGTCATCACTTTTCGTGTACAGTATGTAGACTCATCCCCAGCCGTTCTCTTGCTGACTTCGCATTCTAATGCCCACATATATACATAGCAGGGGACCAGTCTATACAGTATGCAAGGTGGCGGGAGGCGATGTTGTTGACATTGCCGAGTGTCTGCGTCAGTGTCCCGCTATGGTCCGGCGATCTGAAAGGGCCAGACAATCATTAGATCAAAACAAACTAGAGAACTGTTCCAGGCTACCAGATGACACTCTAGGAATTCTGAGTGCGCTGTATATACGTGTACACGAAAACTGATGACGTCATAATGTTCGACTTTATTTTTGGAGCGCTCGACTGATTATTTTCTCGAGTATGAAATTTTTACTCGAGTATGAAATTTTTACTTTCGACACTATTTCGGTATTTATTATGTATCATTATTATATTTTACAAACACTATTTATATTTTTATAATCATTTTTTTCTCGCAGTGAAATATTTTTTAATTGATTCAACTTAAATAAGTTAAATGAGAAGAAAAATAAATATCTTGACTTGAAAAAAAATATCTTGACTAGAAAAAAATCATTTCGACTAGAAAAAAAATCATTTCGACTTTTTGAAGCAAACGGCTTGCCATACAGGTGAGAGTTGACCCGATTACTTGGCCATGCTGGAAGTGGTCCCCACGTCGTAAGACGGCGTGCTGATTGGTAACCTGCCTCCTTTCCCAAGCAAAGCAACTTCGAACCGCCAGGCGACCATGGCCCATTTATATTTCGAAGTAGACCACATGTGATGGGGCGATTGTGAAGCAAAACAAGGGGTACAAGTGCGTTTTAGTAGACTTTGAATTTAATTCGACGTTGTTGTATAGTGAAGCAACCTGGTGAAGCGACTGCGTCAACGTGCTGATCGATTTATGATTAGTACAAAAAGCTCATTGATGCCCGAATCACAAGGCCTACTTGTCTCATTATCAGCTGATGATATATACACATATACAACGTATTAGTAATAGACAATCGTAAAATCATACACTAAATCTGTCATCAGCATAATCCAGGACACTTTCTCGCTGGTCTTCTTTCTTCGCTTTCACTTTGTTCCCCACGGCACTCTGCAATAAAACATAAACCTCACCCGATCTTCATCAAATACATTTGCATGGAGCATATAATAGTTTTAACCAAGGATGAATAAAGACGAAGACTATGGAAGCAGAGCGGCCTTATCAAGCACAAGTCGTCCCAAAGGCCTATTACCAACAAAAATCGACTATCAAATTATTTCGATACATTCTAAATTACACTTCGTTCGGGCTACCATTTTGCTAAAAAAACCTCGGCGTGCGCCTCGGTTTTGACCTACTAGCTCCACTCTCCGCCATGGTTGGTGAGACAACCAATACCTCCAGCCATAAGCCATCACCTACGTTTAGCCACGTTGTCCTGATTTCGTGAAAAAGCCTCATTTTTCAATTTTATAGAATGCACAGTAGTATACACATGTAATTTGATTAAATCGTCCAATTAATTGAAATGTTGCCACCCTATTAGCATTCTATAGTACATGTATTATTAGTCTCAATTTCTCGCTATCACGTTGTATTTCAAGTGAGATCTTACCCATATACACTTGAAGAACATCCCGATGATGTTGCCTGAAGGTGGATTCACTTTATACATAGACCGACCAGCAACAAAAATCACTGCAAAACAGAACGGACAAATAAAAATGCATAATCATGTATATCGGGCTATTTATAAGGAAAGTTACCATCTTTAAAGAGATACGCCGTTTGTAATTGCTGGTGGTCCACGAAAATAGAATTGCAATAACAAAAATACATTTTTGAAAGGAATATTCCTAAAGACTCGACACAGGAAAAGCATTTCGCGGTAATAGCACGTTATATCTCTGGCTATCAGAAATCATCGAAACCCGATAGATGACATGCTTTTTAGATCGCTACTCACCAATAGCAGTTAGCATCAGCAGAGCAGGAAGACCAAAAGCCGCGAAGAAACATTGACCGCCAAAACACTCCACGTCCTCTGAAAGATGAAGGGAACGGTCTTTGATTAAAGGGGTATGTCGTTCGTAATCACATGTACCAGCGGTCAAGGAAAACAGAAATGCGGTTATACACAATGCAGTAGTGCAGTTATGGATCATGTTTGAAATTGCTGAAACTTGTTTTTTTATAGTACACGTACTTGCGTATCTGTGTACACAACGGTATTGTTGAAAATTATATGGAAGTGACTATTTGGCAAGCCCGGCTGCGAATTTTTTTTCCTGAACCTTTGGGGCACTATATTGTACATTTGTACAGGGACTTTCAGCCAGTCAGACTTCGACAAATAAATGCCGTTAAAAGTCACAGAAACTTTAGAGCAGTTGGTAGAGCGCTCGTCAGAAATGGCAGAATATGATGTTTTTTTTTTTATTCGTTATATCTTATTTTTATAATGAGTTTCTTTTCCCTTGTTATTTAGATTTTAGATATTTGGGTTATTTCTGCTTCCTGCAACATACCTACAGAAAGGACAATAACAATAGCCCATCTCCAAGATCCACGGGATAGTCCTTCAGATATCATAATATTGAGTATGAATATACAATGAGACTTGTCTCATGTGAATGGTCTTCCTCCAGTATGAATATGTTTCTCTGCAATGAGACTTGTCTTTCGATACTGCCTCATGTGTATGGTCTTCCTCCAGTATATTTTGATACTGTATGATTCAAATTTGAGTAACAAGCACAAAACAATACAAGTTTACTTCTAAATTTCATGATGACGCCCCGATGACGACACAGATTTATCGGATCCTGATTGGCTGAGAACCTGTGTACAAATGTACACTGTACTGCCCGAAAGGTTCAGGAAAAAAAATTTCGCAGCCCGGCTTACCAAACAGCGACTTATTTTTGCCCAGAATGGAGAGCCGAACTCATTAATATTTATACATATAGTTGTCGAAGAGCTCACTATCATTCGATGACAAAGCGTTCACCTAACGTACCCAATGCATTTATTACGCTTATCAGTTAATCACATACTCGTGTATATTCCTCTCCATCGATTTTTAACAAGAACACGAGTTTAGTAATGAAAATGAATACACATGAGCCTGTTAAATACACCTGTTGAACATGAATACACCTGAGCCTGCTGGATACACCTGTTGAACCTGATAGCGTAACGATAATATCAAAATAGATCTTTGATGGAGCGTAATGACAAAATTACCATTTCCATAGAAATTCAACCATCTCAATTCATTAAAACAATATATCTATGAGACTTTATGAACCAAAATGTGCTTTAAGTGGCCATTTTAATAATTTGTAATATCCAGGCATCTCTGCTACAAGAAAACTGCAAGTCGTGTTTGTGCGAAATTAGGCCGATGATAGGTTGGTGCTTTGAGCGACCTCTTGCGAGGCAATGCAGCTTACTAAAACCCACACACTTACCTCTAAGAATTGGAGTGACAAAAGTAGAAATAAGAGCACCAGCATTGATAGAAAAATAGAATATTGAGAAGAACTGGGCGAGTTGTTTCTCCTGAAAATAAAAATTGACATTGACCTAACAAAGAAGATCGATTAAACGGGTCCCACGCTCTACAGGTATAGCAATCATTTGCCTACAAAGCCCACAGTTCTGCATATAGGCAAAGTCATCGATATTTTCGAATAATTCAGAATATCTAAGGCAACAACTGAGACTGATACAAAAGATTCTTGCATGAAAAAAATATCTAAGACAATGGCAAACAATTTTTTTGTCACTTGTTTAGATAAAAAGTCTTCACATTGAGATTACAGTTGTTTCCAATACAATAACAAGATCCATTATTGAATTACCTGGCCCTGCGCAAACTGATCACCACCAAACGCCGACACACAGGGCTTGATACCACCCGTCCCTATTCCTATAAGGACTAACCCCACAACTGCACCAGCCCTGAAATGAACCAACTCTCATTTTTAACTCTTATTTAGGTTTCGTTCAAGGGTTTCACCGTTCGTATAATACTGGAGGTCCAGGAAAATAGTAGCAGCTATACACAATGCCATAGTGTAGTTATTATGCATACGATCGCGAATTGATGAAACTCGGTATATACCGCACATGTCTAGTATGTGTACATCTGTCCACACAACGGCAATGCTGACATTTATGTTGAGTACGCATTTACGCAACGGCAATGCTGACATTTATGTTGAGTACGCATTTACGCAACGGCAATGCTGACATTTATGTTGAGTACGCATTTACGCAACGGCAATGCTGAAATTTATGTTGAGTACGCATTTACCTAACGGCAATGCTGAAATTTATGTTGAGTACGCATTACGCGATCGCAAATTTTCACTGAAATTCAATTACAAAATTTTAACTTTTAACGACTGGTGAAGGCCTTTAATGGCAAAAACGATAAGTCCTATAATACAAGGCACTCGACGTTAATCATTTTTTATTGTTAGCTGTTCGAGAAATCGGGAAAACTTTCAAAAGAGAATTGTCGCTAAGCACATTTTTAGTACTTACAATTTTGCTGGGGGGATTGCCGTCACAGCCATGACGATGTTCCCGGCAACATACACCGTTGAAAGGGCCACGACTGTCCTGTAGTACAAGGGTACACGTAGATGGTCAATGGTTGAAAGGTAGACCGAGTATGAATTTTGAACACGATTTCGTTTTCACTTTATTCGTCTGAACTGTCATCAATCACTATTAAGTGTTCATCAGCTGATGTATCATAATTGCGCTCTTTGGCTGAAATTTATAATTCAAGACACCACTTCATTTGGCCAAGTTAACATTCTAAGATACCAGTTTTGTAGGTCGCAGTTTTAAACATTCCCCGTCGGGCCTTTTAACCTCGGATTCCCATTGAAACTTACTTAAACTTCCCTATGTATCCATCAGCAACAATGGCACCGAGAAGAGGCATGAAGTAACATATCATGTTGAAACCATGGAAGACCTCAGTTGAGACATTTCCGCTAAGCCCCAGGAAGTTCTTCAGATATAATGTAAGTACCGCTGAAAAACAGCACATAAGTTACAACACAATGCTTCTTCTTCTTATCCTCTGCGGAGAAATGCATAATTTTATCGCATAATATTTCTGCGAATGGTCTACAATTCGGATGGTATGTCCCATAACATTTTTTTTTAGCAAATTTTTCGATAATCATGTTACCGCATATACATGTACATGTATATGATAACCTCACTGTCGGTGTTGATTGTCTCACCAAAACCGCTCGGGTGGAGCTAACATATTGGCCAAAACGTCGGTGTTATAGCTCCACCTTCGCGGTTTTGGTGAAACAGCCAATACCCCCAGGTCGGTATCAATTCCTTAAACTACATGTAGGCCTATTACTATCAGTTCTTGTCACATGAACTCACTTCTCATCCCGTAGAAAGAGAATCGTTCGCAGAACTCTGTCATTATGATGAAGAATACAGCTATGGGATAGCCATGACAGGAACAACAGCCCTGCAATAGAAACGGAAATTGAAACTACATGTACGGGGTCTCTGCCGGGGTGGGGGTGATTGATCCCCCTCAAAAAATCAAAAATCAAAATATCCTTCTCAAGTTTGCAGACTAACCTTTTTCAAAAAAGGTGTGTAGTAACAAACGCAGCAACGTCGCCGTAAAAAGATTTTCTACACCCAAGGCAGAAATATGAGTTTTTGATAGCTGTCTTCGATCAGATACCACGTTTTTAGCAATAGAAATTGTTCACGAAACAGGATAAACGCATTTTTTATACCGTCAAGGCTTCAGAAAGCTTCAAGTTACACTATGCAGCCCGTTGTTTTGTACCGTTTCTGAGCTAGTTGCAACACTATGAAGAAAGATCGCCAATGTTGTTGATAGTGCACAGGCTACCAGATTCAGGAATCAGTGGAATCAGTAGAATCAGTAGAATAAGGGTTAAAAACAGTGTAAAATGTCAATATAGGGTAAGGGAGAAGAACGAGAGATCCCTTAGGGAACCGAAAGGTACATGTATATAAGCAACTTTAGAATTTTCATCACTTCATAAGTTCGCCCCCTCTACACAAATGCACCAATGTACAGGGGGCGAACTTGTGAAGTCGAATTTGTGAAGTCTTAATTTTGAACGATAGTTCTTATACTAATCCTCCAAACGTTCTGGAAGTTTCTTACTTTGCGGTTACTTCACGGCCTCTGTGCTTGCTCATTTTCCTACCTAAACCCTTTACAAAGTTTTTACCCCTCATTGTCCCCCTGATTCAGCGGCCTGTCAGATAGCGTTGGATAGCCCTACCTTGAACCTGTCCCATCGTGTGGGCTCCTCCGCAGGCGAGCCGTCCACTGGCTTGCTGTTCAGGAGGCGCCTCCCTGAAAGACACGGACATAGTATTTCATTATCAGTTGACCTAAATCAAGGACCAAATTAAACAACTGGTAAAATCACATTATATCAGTAGACCATATTTATATCAGACGCAGGACAATTGGCCAAATCACATAAGTGATAGGGTGCTGTGATGTTGATGATCAAGTCTTGTTCTTCTTCTGCCTCGCGCGATAGAGGTTATGCTTATGTCGTAAAAAAGAGTCGAGTGTTCCAAGTTCGGCGCGTGGGTTGCCGGGCACTTCGGATGGGAGGGCGTGTGGTATCCGACCCCCTGAGGTAGCAAAGCAGCCACCAGGGAAGCAAATCGGGACAGAATGCAAGTTTTACCTAGAAACATTTCTGAGAGAAGAGCGATATAATTCACGCAATTTGATATAATGAACTGCTAATGGTGTTTCACCGCAACTCATGAATTGCATAGCAGCTGTTGGCAACTTTATCGAATTTCCTTAGAGTAATACAATACGTGAAACAACCATGTTGTTTTACTCGGGACGATTTCTGATTGGCCCAGTGTAATATCTGTGGATGTTTCCCGTATTTCAATGTTTCCATACAATAGATAGAAAAAGAGATCATAATTTTTCAATAGGGGAACACAGAAAAACGTGAAGTGACACAATCTATCTTTCAGCGTTCCAAAGCAATAAGGAGAAATTAATCAGAAAAGGAAACACCGCCTTTTAACCGCATTTAGCTATCTTTCGCTGCAACAGAATATCGATAGAGGATCGGACTCGATGATGGATCAAGTTAATGATTACTGATATGCGACTATCCCTAACCATAACCGTTGAAAATACACAATCATGTCTTGTTTGAGGGATCTTCTATCCCGGCTACTATCCACGTCTGCCTTTAAATGAGACGGAGAACTGATTTCCGTGTACAAGATGGATTGGATATGCCCACCCAGCAGAACTGCGGAAACCTCGATCACGAGGACAGGAGCTGCCATGAAATGGACCCGGTCACTGGCACGAGTTACGAGGCGAATAAACCAACTAACGCCTAAATGTAGACCTGTGGCGCGCAGAAACGTTCATCCATTCTTCCAGCGGGGACACTCTCTCGAAGATACTATAGCAATTTCTAGAAGTGCAAAGCGGAGCGAACGGGACAGTGGGACGTCAAGTGTAGATTTGGGCAAGTGTAACGTACCGAAATGTCGAAAACATGAACTCCAGTATCGTCTGATTTTATCCATTGTGGCAATGACACAGTAAACGTTCTCAAACACCTACGTATACCCAGGAGTGATGTCGTTATAAGTATAAAACATTATAGTCAACGGTGTGATCCACGGTGCCATTGACACATATAAAAATTTTTTTTAAAAAAACAATGCAAGATATGTTATCTGTAGTCATAATACATGTCCATAAACACTGTCACCCTAGCGGACAGAAACTCAACCATGTCTACAAGTACGTTTACAATCATACCAGCTGAAACCTGTTATGCAGCGTCTTAAAATTTGACTGCCTCTTACTTTCTTTGTCTTCATTCGGGTCCTTGCTGAACAGTTCATCTTCACTATTATCACTGCCTGCCATCCTCTCCTTAATATGTCTTAGCATCATACAGATCGAGTCATTTTCTGAAGAAGAAAAGAAAAAGTTTATTTTCCATTTCAAAATGAAATGGTCCAAGAACCATGTGCTCAACTCGTGCGACTTTGCCAATGAGTGAAAATGCTATAGATAAACTATTGTGGAAGTTCAGTGTCAGTGACATTAGCATGGTGGCATAGCGGTGAATTAGAGAGAAAAGTGTTTAGATACATAATTATATCAACAAATCCGCTGTATTTATCAAACACAATAAAGAAGTAGCGCGTATTCGTTTTCTTGCGCCTCAAGGAACTGTGGGAAAAACTTTCGTGAGAGGTTTTAGAGCTTGTTCACGTATGCAGGGCCCCCGGTGCCTTTCGTGCATGGGAGACGATCTGCCTGTGTCTAAACCCCAGAAGAAAATTGAGAGGATCACTAAGAAGATATGAACGAGTGTATGTATTACACTATGCACTACTCCATATAGGCACTAAGTAAATGTCATCTGGTACCGCCTTTCATATTTTCACACTCACATCCTGAGCAGGTGCAGTCATCAAATACACTGCCTTCGGTATTGACTTTAAAGTACGAAAGCCCAGAAGGCTCATTCAATATTCAAAATTCAAAATTCAAAATATCCAACAAATATTGAATTTTGAATTTTGAACTAATCTCTTCTTTGACTTCAAAATTCAAAATTCAAAATTTCAAATATTGAAGTTTGAATTTTGAAGTCAACCAATTGTGCGACTTCAAAATTCAAAATTCAAAATTCAAAACTTTCAAATATTTTTGAATTTACCTAGTTCTTCCAATAAAAATTCACAGTCTTTTATAAAAAACACGAATGACTTTTCACCATTGTACACAGCTATCTTGGTTGCTGCCATTTTATGCTGCTGATGAGGCTTAGAGTAACGCCCCTATATTCCATCTAGTGGTACCTCATGAGATCAATATTGTACAATTTTGAATTTTGCATTTTGAAGTTGCAAAATTGGTCGACTTCAAAACTCAAAGTTCGATTTGTTAAATTTTGAATTTTGAATAATGAATAAGCCTTCTGGGCTTCCGTATTAAAGGGTTCGCCATTCGGAATTACTGGTGGTCCAGAAAAATAATAGAAATGCAGTAACACAAGCTGAAGTGCAGTTATTATTCGTACGAATTTGCTGAAACTTGGTATTTATAGTATTCGTAAATCGGCCTACACAACGGCTATGTTGAAATTTGTTTAAACTTGGTATTCATAGTACATGTATTTGTATATCAGCCTAACGGCAATGTTGAAATTTGTTTAAACTTGGTATTCATAGTATTTGTATATCAGTCTACACAACGGCAATATTGAAAATTGTTTAAACTTGGTATTCATAGTATTTGTACATCAGTCTACACAACGGCAATGTTGAAATTTATATTTATTTATGTATTTACGCCAAAGTTTCATATTCAATTACAAATTTCAATTTTTTAACGAACGATGTACACCAATATTTCGTTATCATAATTTCTTATACACCAGTCCAGTATACGCATATAGAGATACAGTAAAAAACCTGGCATATACAGCGAAACCTCCCTTAGCAGACACCTCGCTTTTAGGGACAACCTCTCTATTACGGTCATCAACTTTGGTCCTTAATTGGTGGTTTCCATTCAATTTGGCCTCTCTTATCAGGACACCTCTCTATTAAGGTCAGCACTTGTCAGTCCCAAGGGTGTCCTTTTTAAAAATTTCAAAAAGCTATTTGTTATAAGAATTGCTTCAGATTATTGTTGTTTTTTTCCTCAGCGGGCAGGAAGACTACTGAACAGCTAATATCTGGTGAGGGTCATCATCATCAGATCTGGGTAAAGCTTACCTCCTGTATTGCACTTCGCAGACTGACTAGAATTATATCAATTCTTCCACGAAACACATACAGCCATGGCGGGCTAACATGTGCCTATATCCTACCATTGAGGTATGGACATACAAGTCGGCAAAGTAAGACATGTCAAGGCTTCCATATGTTGTCGCTGTACGTATGAGTCCGTATGATACACATTGATTGATTAGCCGTTCCCACACATTTTAGCTTCCCACAAAACCACAACCATTTCTATAATGTGCTGATATCATATGAAACATGAGTACATGTTTGTACTTACCAGTTAATCAGTGAAGTACATGTATCCTCATTCGTTGTCATTGCTGCTGCTCCCGCCATTTTCTATCGTCTGCCATGCCCGACTGGCAGATGCAATATGGCTCAGTGTTACTTCCTATACGAGGCTGCCAACGGGAAAATCGTTCAGCAATGCGTATTTATTAACATGTCATCACACAATTATAGAATGCATGTTTTTATGCTGGCCTAGTTGAACGATTGTGTCGGTCTGGATCTCATTCATCACATTGTATTCTTCACAAATTTTTATACATAGCAAATACACAATATTTAAACAAATATATATTCAATTCAACCATTTTATTGTCATATACACCTGAATCACCAATCATCAAGTTTTTTTAACATCAATGACTAGTTAGTATGCTTAACATCGAAAACCCGCTGCTACATTAAAATTTACTTTATAACTTGAAATAATTTTGTTCTGGCCTGATTTTTACATATGAAGGTAACGTTTCCAGGTGGATTTTATGGGTTGGCTTTTACTAAATTGCCAATCAAATATGGATGCCACGCCAATTACCGGTAGCTGACGAGTCCAAGCGTCGAATAATGTTTGCCAAGCATCCCAGGGAACCATGGCAACGCTTGGAAACTTGATCATTTCCTTGAGATATTTATTCAGAAAGAATGTCGTGGAGCTGATGGAGCCGAGGGGGAAGACCTGACATGCCTGATGAGATATTCAATCCGAATTCGATTCACTCGACCCCCTGCCCTGTCTATAGAATTGGAATTTATTAACCCTTCGCACAACGGCGGTCGTGGTGAGTGTGAGGGGGTGGGGGTGGTGAGGGAGAATCTGGAGTGGGGACGGCTCTACACTAGATCAAGCAAAAGCTACGATAATCATGAGGAGCAAACAGTAATGAGCGTTGTCCAAACGAATCTTCTTTCAATGTTTTAATTTACTCGATACAATCAGCTTCAAACCATTCCAGTCAGGGCGGTCGAAATTTTAGTACGACCTGCACCGCGGATATGGCGCTGATGGTTGACCCTGTGTGTCCTGCCATGCACTACTAGATTACAGTGTACCGCCAATTACCTTGATATTTAACCCTCAGCCCAGCGAGTGGTTTGTTTAGTAGGTAGGGGTAACAACATGTAAATGCAGCATCGATAACCTTATTGAGGGTGGACATTTTCTTGGCCAACCAGAATCACCCCAATTAACACATATGATTGTCAATGGACTCTTCTTTGTTGTAATATACCATCGCCCACAGAGAACAAGAGGCCCAAGGGCCTGCCACTCTGCTTCAATGGCTCTGCCACTCAAAGCATTTGCTGTTGATCAGGGCAACCTGGCCACCTTTAAGTTTTTGGAGATGAGTGTAACATCAAACAGGGAATATGTGACCCGCTCTACCAAAACTAGGCGCTTGTCGCATCTGAACTTGACAGGTTGATACGGACTTGTTGTTCATTTCCCTATTGTAGACCTTTTGTTGAATGTGACCAAATCAGTTTGTAATAGATTTCACAAAAGGTCAACAATAGGAAAAATGAACAACAAGTCCGTATCAACCTGTCAAGTTCAGATGCGACAAGCGCCTAGTTTTGGTAGAGCGAATCACATATATGTATATTGCAGATGGTCTTCCTGAGAATGTACCTCTCTGACAAGACAATTATGCCCTGCCACAGTACACCTCGACATGGACAACATAGAAATCATAACATTTCCAGTGGCAACTGAAAATGTCGACAAAGCAGACAAAAAACACTTCAATTCAAATTAAACCTTTTATTTAGCACATTTCTTCAACCAAAAAAATGAGACAGTTGGTGCAAAAACACATTTCAGTATCAGTCCTTAATAAAGCAAGTCTCCAAGCAGGCTACCGCCAATCTCCAAGCAAGTGTACCACATGATAACACGTCAACGAGTAGTCCCTGATAATGTGCGACTCTAGTTTGAAAGAAAATTTGATCTTCCGTCTCTGAGCGAGTATTCCACATGAACAAATTTCAGCAAGAAGTCCCTAATAGAGAGGGACTCCAGATTTTAAGCAGGCGTACTGCCAACCTCCATGCAAGTGTAACTCAAGTCTCCAAGCAAGTGTTCCACATGATCACATTTCAACAAGAAATCCCTCATCAAGCGATTCCAATACCTTCAAGTCTCGGCCAAACCTAGAAAGAAAAAATAAGATGAGGACTACTGTCAGTACTATATGCCAAATCATGTATATATTTGGTTTTCTTGGGCCCACCAGACATTTAGTACAAACATTGATTCCAGAATAAATTCACAATGCCCCAAGAATACTTCAGACTGATTTCAATCCTAGTCTTCGCTCTTCAATGGCACATTGCTTTGCCATCAGCTTGACTTACTCAGTTTTGAATCCCTCCTTGATCTCTGTGACCTTATTCGGATGACAGCAGACTGCAACATTGGCCTTATAAGGGTCAAACAAGGTAAGGAAGTACCTTGCACCGACAGTCTCAAGGTCATCGAGAGTCACTGCTGACACCTTCTGCAACAATTCTCTGGAAAAACAAGTGCAAATGATAACAAGCAGCAAACTTTCTCACATATGATATATACACATTAGATACATCCTCCTCTCCTTAAAGGCCTACACCGTTCGTTAAAAAATTTGAATTTGCAATTGAATTTTAAAATATCCAATTGCAAAAATACATACTAAATATAAATTTCAAAATTGCCGTTGTGTAGACTGATATACAAATACTATGAATACCAAGTTTAAACAAATTTCAACATTGCCGTTGTGTAGACGATATACAAATACTATGAATATCAAGTTTAAACAAATTTCAACATTGCCGTTGTGTAGACTGATATACAAATACTATGAATACCAAGTTTAAACAAATTTGTATTCACAATAACTGCACTACGGCGTTGTGTAGGAGGGGATTTCTATATAACTGGCCCACAAGTAATTACGAACGGCATACCCCTTCGAAGTCAATGTTGGGCCCAACTTTTCATTGAATAAATCCAAAATAAATTAACTGCTTACCTATTGTAATTTTTGTGGACACCTCTGAAGTAGGAGAGCATAGATTGCACCGAAGCATCAGAAACACTTGTTTCTCTCTCGATGATTTCAAATATCAAGCTGCTTTTGCTCGTCTCCAGCTCAACATCGGTGAACGGTGTGCGGTGGGAGAGATAGCCGTCCTGAAAGAATTAAGTCAGTCTGAATGGCGGACTTTATCCTGACCTAGGTGCATTGATCCAATAGACTAAACCACAGAACACAGAAATTTTACCTTAATGGTTCATTTGAATTCGCCCAAAATTACGGGAAGTGTCGGCGTTGAGCAATGCTTGAGAGGAGACTTGTTTTAGTTACTGATGCACGATAGGTCTTGCGAGTGCTTCAATTATGATTAGAAAATCACTAGAATACGAATGCACATTGGCAGACAATCACTCCAACCTTTCTGTTATGTATAATTTTTAGGTACATAAGGCACCGATTACGTAAGTTTCTAAACTTACAAATATCTCCTTGGCCTGTTTATATGCTGCGACAAGCTGTGAAGACTTGTACAAGACAAAATAGAGTTGACCAGTCTCGGGCTGTACACTGATGCTGTAGTGATATGATAAGCCGAGACCACGTATCTGACGCCACATCGGGCCTTCTAGCTGCGTCAGGTACTGGATGTAGACCATGATAGCGGGCAGATCGGGATCCTCAAACGACTGCACGCATGGAACACTCTGCGTGAGGTAGCTCGATTCAACGCTACCGACGCCACAGATCAGGCCATGCAAGTTGGACATTTCGTTGTACAGCTCATACGAGGGCACAATGGAAATTCTGGAAATAATTTTAGATGAAAATTGTTACAAAGTGTTGCAAGTTGGTGTTCACATGTTAAGTACTCAAAAAACCGTTTTGATCCGAACCGAAACTATAATTTTGCAGGCCATGACAATTCTTGGTGACAAAAAAGGATCGAAACCTTTTTATTTACGAGTGGAGATGACCATGGCACATTGCTTCAGTTTCTGGCCTTCAATTTAGCTCCCCTCTGCAGAGTTTGGTGAGAACACCAACTCCGCCAGTTTGGAATCAATGCCTTAAATCAAGGTAGAGGCAATCCAAGAACCTTACTCGGTATCCCCAGAGGGCGTCTCCAATCCCTTGGGAAGGAAATATTTCCATGGCGACTGAGGTGTCGTGTCCATTGACAACTTCTCGACGTCGGCCGCCATGTGCACGATGAAGTTTGACGGTTTCGTCAATGTCTCACCGAGCCTCTTGAGGCAGTCGAGGATCTGGAGTGAAGAGCAAGACACAATACGATGAGACTATCAGGGCAACATAGCGGACCTGCGTTACAATTTATATCACAATCGGTTGATTAGTATATCATCTACACAACGGCAATGTTGAAATTTGTTTAAACTTGGTATTCATAGTACATGTATTTGTATATGGGCCTACACAACGGCAATGTTGAAATTTGTTTAAACTTGGTATTCATAGTATTTGTATATCAGTCTACACAACGGCAATGTCGAAATTTGTTTAAACTTGGTATTCATAGTATTTGTATATCAGTCTACACAACGGCAATGTTGAAATTTATATTTAGTATGTATTTTTGCAATTGAACATTTTAAAATTCAATTACAAATTCAAAAATTTAAACGAACGGCGTAAGCCTTTAACCATTATGCCACTGACCTTCCTTCTTTTATTATTGAAATTGATATCAAATGTATCCGAAATACTTAACCCTCGAATCAAAAACATGCCACAGGCAAATATGCCAAAAGATCAAGGAACTAAAGATGCCAAGAGATCAAGGAATTAAAGATGATGAAAATGTTAAACAATGCTTACTTCTTGAGGGTCCTTTTCGAGATTCTCCAAAGTCTTCATGAGGAACTTCTGCTGCCTCATCATGTTAGTAGCCCACTGGTTACTCTCTGCAAACAAAACACAAACAGTCGCAAATTGCCCTACTTTCTGCTTTGTGAAAGCTGCCCACAGCCTGTGCTCAGGTGTCCTGTGAGCTGTGTGCAGCTCTTATTGAAATACGCAGCAATCTGCACTTACACTTATTGAAGTATGCAACAACTTGCATTTAAATGCACTTACTCTTATCATAGTTCAATCCTCCCAACATTGTTTTCACCACCATCCCCCCATTCCTCTTCAGACGAGACACATCGTTAGACATCTTCGTGGCGATGATTCTCACACGTTCTTCCTTGAACTTCACCTCATACATGAGATCGTGCAGCCACTGGACACCCTTCTCGTACTTCTCCCTCTCAACCTGCCGACACAACAGTAGAAATCCCATAGCATGTACAGAGAGGAGGCAATGCCAAACAGATTTCAGGGTCCGGAGTAAAAGACTAAAAATACAAACTTCCCGAAAAGTTCAGTGTTTCGCACAGATTATTTTGCTCTACTATCTTCACAACCAATTTGAAGATTTTCGCTAAGCTTTTATGATAAATAGGAGATTTTAACTAATGAAAGGTTGCTAGCTTGATCTCTGGATTCGATTTGTCTCGTTTTGAAAACAAACCTTTCAAGGAGAACTAACCTTGATATTGAGATTTGCACTCTGTGCAAAATCTCCACAGCTGAACCGATGGCCAAAGATTCCTACCCCAGACTGAATGGAGAGTGTGTCAGCAGCGAGCTCAGCAATCACATCTTCATGGTTCACAAGCTCTGGAACAAATCAGAAGGAAATATTTTGAGTTGAACCCCGAGCATCCACAAAGAAATGTTTTGAATGGAAAATCAGTTCTACCTTGGGCCAAGTTTGCTATTTTTCAATGATATGATGGGGAAATTCAAGATTTGGAAGTATCCTTATTTAGTGACGAGATGTATCCATGCGAATGCAATCAACTTTACACTTATCAACCGCCAATTCCCGATCTCCAAAATCATAACCTCAGCTACAAATGTACTTAACACAGCTTGGCACGACATCGATAGTAAAGTCATTTCTCCTGCACATGCCTAAGAAACTTTGATGAGAGTCAAGGGAAGAGCAACACGAGAAATGGTACCTTTCAGTACTGTGGGCAGATTAAGAAATGTTACCTCCGTTCCTCATGATTGGCGACTCCAGGATGACCTCCAAATATAATGGCAGATACAGACGCAGCTCCTGTGGAATGGTTTTGCAGTTGAACAACACAGTCATCTGTAGACAAAATAAAACATACTTGTAACAATCACTGATGCCGATCACTTGTGGTCACTGAACTCTTTCTGTCGTTGACACAATGATATTTAAGTTGTGTAGCTGTGACATCATTTTCATGTTTATGGCAGCCATTGTGGTGCAGTGCCCTCTATCTTTAGTTTCGTATCAAATCTTAAAGGGGGACTATAGGCAGGAGCAGTGGGGTTAAAATTACCATCTTTCGGTGACTACTATGCACAGTAAGGGCACTGGGTTATGTTAGATTCAGCACTAAATATATCCATTGTACAAGCATGAATAGTTTTGACGTAATTTGCGATGGGAGAGACCCCTATTGGCAACTTTGTGTAACTTTATCTTGCCTGCCTAACAGCTGCCTATAGTGTCCCTTTAAAACCTCGCATTACCTGGATAAAATTTGTGCGGATATCGTCGAGCTGAAATGCTACTGGCACGGCTGCCAGCGGAAACAACTTGTTGGCATTAGCAGTGGCTTTCACATGATTGCTGGAAGGTTTGAGAGGATGGAATTTGATGCACGACACGCTGGGCACATCGACACTAGTGATCACATCTTCAGGTGGCTCCAACTGCAGAGAAAGCAAAATGAAAATACCCAATGATAATAAACTTAACGGCAACGTAAAATTCCAGAGGGGTCAGTCTTGAGGTAGGAGTTGATAACAAAATTCATAGTAAGTCTAACATGTCCGACAAGACAATGAATTCAAGTGGTGTAGGTTTGTAAAGGATGCCTTGCCCTTGCCATTAGTCACATCGACGTCTTAAAACGTTATACCTCATTTTCCTCAGTAGCTTTCTTCAACTTTTCTTCAAGTTCTTTCAAACCATTCTGACCCAGTTCCTCCTGTTGCTTAGCAACTCTCTCCTTCTCCACCTTGCCCATCTCCTCCATCAGCTGTTGGCTCGGATTGCCAATTATCTGAAAATGAAGTGATTGTGCACTGTGTTTATTACATGAGATCTCAACTGACATCTTGGTACTGACAACTGAGGGGTCCATATCAAAGTCAAATAAACATTGAAGCATCATTCGCCTACCCCTATTAACGTAATTAGACAAACATTACCGGTAAACCAAAAACAACCATTCGTGGCCCGATCTATTATAAGGGAAACACTCGCGCAAAGAAACACCAACAGATAATACACCGGCCCCTCATGATCTCCCCCACTCCTACTTCAAATACGGAGAGCACAGTCGCACTCTAAGTCACACACCATGTGACCATGTTCGACTTACCGAAACATATGGCTTTCCAACGAAGAATTCCTTCACCATATCAACCCAATATTCAGCCGCATTCTTTCTGAGCTTTCGGAAGCTTTCTATTTGGCTGAATCGTTCTGAAAACTGGTTGAAAGAGAGAGAGCATGTCAATCAGTTGTTGCTGATGAAGAAACCAAAATTACTTTCTTAATCTGCCAAAATATCAATTGTGACCTTTTGTACTTTTAAAAATTCTTTTTTCATTGACAAGGTTAATCAGAACACAGGATGCTATCGATGGAAGCAGCAGTATTATGACTTACATCTTCTTTTGAATCTCCATACAAGAAATCACCAATACATATAAAAGCAAACGTGTCATGGGGTTGGGTCTCGAGCTGTAAAAGATAAGAAGAAAATGTATGTTAAATAAAATCATCTATTGAAAGAGTTGGGAAAACACACCAATCCTTTTAAAGAGGGTCAGTGTAAGCAGGGCAAAATAAGTGCTAACAAAGTTACCACTTCTGCTCCGGTCTTGCCTTCGAGGCCTTTGCTCTTCTGTGAACTGGTAAAGTTTCCTTCATCGTTTTTCAATCCCTGGCAATCTTAGACAGTTCCTGTCGAGTGTCCAATGGCCTAGAAATGTCACTCCTCAGGTACCCCGGGCCAGCTGACTTTTTTCTTTTTACTCTCACACAGCCACCCACTGAAAGACACTCCTTGTTCTGCATACTTACATGGTCATATGATTCTAACACGCGTCTCTGAATCACATTTCCCATGCGTTTCATGTCAATCTCTTCCTTCTTGTCGACGATATTCTTCAGCAGCGCCAGGAGTCTGAAGGATAATAGCATAAGAATTTGAGTCCCGAGTCCAAAGATAAAACTAAAAGTCTCTTTGAGGGAGTTCAGACTCGTTCGATGCAATTGAAACACGGACTACGACTGATGCAGAATGTTTGTTAGCAGATAAGCTAGCTAGTGCTGGCTTCCAATTACCAGGACTTGTTGTCCTTGATGTTGAGACCGAGCAGAATGTTGGATGAAACTCGCATATTTGATGAGCCATACGACCAAAACTGGAATATATGCACCTACCTTTCTTTGATTTGGCCAAGCTTTGGCTTGGGAACATTCTCAAAATATATGTACACACAAGCTTCATTGTTCTCGATGATGGAATATCGAACCTGAAATTCCATGAATAGTATACATGAAGCGAATTGTGAAACACACTTTTTACACAGACAGAGGCTTACTGGTTAATGATGATACCTTTTACCGAAACCAATCCAGAAGAATCTGTAAAAACAGACCAATGACTGTTTTCTCTTGCCAAACCAATTGAAATGTATGTACTAAATATAAATTTCAACATTGCCGTTGTGTAGGCTGATATACAAATACTATGAATACCAAGTTCAAATAAATTTCAACATTGCCGTTGTGTAGGCTGATATACAAATACTATGAATACCAAGTTTAAACAAATTTCAACATTGCCGTTGTGTAGGCCGATATACAAATACTATGAATACCAAGTTTAACTATAAATTCGTATTCATAATAACTGCACTACAGCATTGTGTATACTATTAGTGTATTTCTTTTTAACTGGACCACAAGTAATTACGAACGATGTACCCCATAACGAACTGATTAGCTTGTTGGCTAACAAAATGACGTCACAACAGCCACCTACCTTACTACAAAAAGGTTCATCTAACTCAACAAAATCGCGCTGCAGAGGTGCAATAGCTGTGTCAGTGAGATACTCCATTAGGACCATCAAGGCCGTCATCTTGAACTGATCCTTCGCCATGGGACCCCTCCACGCTGTTATCACTATGCCATGGTCCTCATCATCTGATGGGTAATGCACGTACTTCTCCTCGCTTGATTCCAGAGGCGGCACGGAGCTCTGCCAAGGCCTAACGTGCGGAGATCTCTCACCCTGAAAGAAGATTGATTAATCCATTTATTGCGTTGGCTTCCCACCAGGGTTTCTGGAATCAGGGCTGGCATTTCTCTGTCTAGTATCATGTTGACAGACAACACAGTAACAATTTTTTGGGCTGGGACAGCTAAAGAGGAACGAAACTTTTCTGTTAGGCCTTATTGTTACAGATCAACCATACCTTTTTCTCAATCTTGTCCTCAAAAGTTTTCAGAGCTTCAAATACATCTTCAGCCTTCACCTGGCCCGTTATCACCAGACACAGATTCTCTGGCCGATAAAACTCCTTGTGGTAATTACAAACCTGAAATCAATGACTCAGTTGATAAGTTATACAAGTGTCGATTTCTTAAAAACATTTTTTGTTTAATTTCTTTCTGAAAATGCAGCATAACATGGGGCATTTTGTAAATCGGTAGCATCTAATTCTAATTCTCTCTGCACTTACTTTTTCATGTGACGTGCTTGTCCTCAGTTCTTCCAACATTCCGCCCGTTTCAGACTTGTACCCACAATGCCCTGGGTACAGGCTCCTCAGCATGCTTAGGTAAGTGCGACTCTCCCCGCTGTTCTCGCGAGCCTGCATCTCACAGTAGACCACCCCAGCATCATCACCCTCTCCGTTTACATGGTGCACCTCAGTGATGTAGCCAGATTCCTTGAAACACATAGTTGGGAGAAAGTTTTTTTAAAACTAAGTATACCCCCTCCTCCTCGAAGGTTCTGCTCCTCTAAGTCAAAATGCTCATCGCTGTTCCAAAATTCCAAAAATTACTGCCAAACCCCAAAAACATGCATTTTCTGATTAAGATCAATAGCAGAGACGTACATGTACTCTGACATTCCTGAAATTCCGAGGAACTCCAACAGCTTGCCATGACGAAATGAAAAAATAATTTTTGAGTTCAGATGTTTACTCACTGTTATGGTTGGATAGAGGACGTGGTCTAGATAGATAGGCATGAGCTTGAGGAAGCCCTCACTGCCAGCATTAGTCATGGTGTAGCACGTGTGGTCTGTGTCAGTCCAAGCGTTGGTCCCAGAGGCAAGGCAACGGTTCGCAAGCAGATCGAGAACTCCCTGGAAAGAGGCAGCAAAATTATCTATCAACTTGTCAAAGATCAATTGCAAGTTAGAGAATTAAAATTGTGCCTTTGTGCTAAGAATGTAAATGAACTTCATACAACGATATCATGAATCTAATTTGCAATTAGCAATATCAAAATCTTTGCAAGTTGAACATTAGTCAAACAAAGGATGCATCTTTCCTCTCCCAACACAACATTTATACCGTACCAATGCCCACGGTAGCCGCTGGCCAAATGTTAACCTTAAACTACCAACCTTGTATGGGTAATCCTCACTCCCCATAAACACGAGATGCTCGAGAGTATGGGGAAGACCATCATCATCATGAGCTTCCGTTGCTGAAAAAAAGAACTAAAATGAAATAATAATTTTAATGACGAAGCATGCCACAGATGATAAGATGTCCTGATTTTTCATCTCCACAAAAAGGGTCAAACCATGCGCGAGTTAGTTATGGTCATGCATGCATGGCTGGGCTAAGAAAATGAGGCCTTGTGGTCCTTGTGGTCGTGAGCTGTATACAACACTTTGACCCAAGAATATGGCCCGGAAGTGGTGACGGTACATTTTAGACAATGGGAGACTGATATAATGTGGAACCTGCTAATGGGCAAAGCTGTTGAATCTGCCAACTGGCAAATCGAGGATGCAATCATTCCTGATTCCACATTTTAGCAGTCTTTCATTGCCACTAAAACGTACCGTTGGCGTTGCCACTACCGGCCCTAACCGGGGCCGGGGCCCGGGCCAACTTGTCTAAAGCGTACCGTCGCCACTTCCGGGCCAACTCTATAAGTGTTGTATTGGGATGGTGCTGTGTGGCACTGTTGCAGTGCTTGGTGGGATGGCACAATCATGAATACGAGTATACTCAGGATATATCGATGATAACTTTGAAAACCTGGTGATGGTGGCGCCATCTGTTCTGCAAGAAAACTGGCTGGCTGGGCTGCGTAGATATCGTGTCTGTCAGAAATACCAACCAAGACAAAAATAGCCATTGACAATGGGTCCATCAACTTCTGCGATACATAACGTCAATCCCGATCGCTTTGATCTGTATTTAGTCACAGGAATTCCATTGGAACCATTCACTTTTATGGTGGACAAAATTTCGTAGTCGTCACTGGCGGCCATGACACTTTTGAGGGGTTGGTTCAAAACCTGGTTTTGGGTTTGGCACCGCCATGCCTGGAAATAATTAGACTCCCGGGGCAGTCCATTGCGTCATTCTAATTGGGTCTGGTTAATAGGGTCAGAAACGAGGCCAGTCCACTGCGTCCGGGGTGTAGGTGTATGTGGGGGTCTACTTTGGAAAAAAGGGACATCCACCACTTTTTACATTAGGCCTATAGGCCTATATCAATTTCGTGACAGACACACATCACAATCACATCAACCTCTGTCACAATTGAGATTTAGAATGTGCGTGTGAACACCGAATAACCACTACCGGTCGGTTAATTACCAAAATGTCATGCAAAATCCATTCACACATTTCCTTGGCCAATGCCCCCTGCTCATAATTACTTGCTCGAGTATGGGTATCACAATTGTAACTTTCTCCATGTAAAGGTCCTAGAATCTTTCTAATTCTAACCCAAAATTGTCTGTTTCAAAGTTAACATCGATCAATGACCTGAAATCTCAGTGCTCTCGATCAATAGTCATGACAGTAGTTGTACGAGTAGTCCGATCAGCTGATGATAAACATTGCTTGCATTTGCGTAGGGATAAATATCTACAGAAAACCAGACAAAATAGGCCAAAAGTCCATTGCATGACGTCGTTAATGACTATTTTGCATGTAGGCCAAACTAGGAAGTAGATATCCGATAGGCCAATTTTTTAAAATCTAGCGCAAATACGTCTGTTGATCCTTCAGGACCGAAGAAAAAGTAGTGGATTATAAGCCAGGTTGTATTGCATCATCATATTCTAGTGTGGCTGCTTTCGCTCGAGGTACTCTAGTGTTGCTCTTCGATCAAGGCATCGTAGTGTGGCTGCTCGACCCGGCTGCTCGATGAGAATACCGGATGTGGCTGCGTCGTCACAGAAGATAAAACTGACCTTAATAGGTACTTTTGATCTGTGTGTAAGAGAGAACTACATTTTATTTCGAACTGAAAGAAGTACTGTTCTTCACGTTGAATTTTTAAAGGAGTTGAAACAGTCAAGAGGATTCTAGAACTGTAAAAACAGGACTAACGCTATCAGTTATCAAGACGATTGTTATAGGCTACTCAAGAAATCGCTTTTTGCTCAAAAGGTCAAGGAATGGCGTCCAACTATCCCCCACCTTATGGATATCTAGAGGCGGGTGGAGCTGATGGTTATGCGGTAGGTGGAGGTGTCGCCTCGCCCCCGGGTTATGAAGCAGTTCGTCTTGCACCGTATCCAATCACACCAAACGGGCAATATGGAATGCCACAGCCGCAGTTTTCGCCAATACCAATACACCCCCAGCGACAAGCTCCCACGGTTGTTAATGCCGATGTTCATCGTCCTGCTGAGTACGAGCAAGGCAAGTTTAACCACTTCGTCGACTTTGCACCGGGAACTCCTAACTCAAGCCAGGAACACCACACACCTTCACACCTGACACCATCGGCACCTTTAGCAACTATCTGTCCGACAGTGCCAGAGCTCTCCGTGACTGTGTGCGATGATGAGGAAGTGCGACTTCTGCAAGATCATCAACCCGGCGATGGGAGGCCTGATCGTCGCAAAGGTCGAGGCCAGCAGATTGATGGTTCGGCTTTATTGGGTACAAGACACAGGGACTATAGGAGCATCACTAACAGAAGCCAAACAAACACCAGTAGCGATGACGGCGACACATCGGGCAGGGATATCATCCCTCGTTTGGTGAAGAAATCAGAGAACTACCGCGACAGAATCAGAAACCTTTTCTACATAACATTCTCTTGCAGTTTTGTGGTGTTCGTCATTGGGATTCTTGCTATCTTGTTCCCACCGTACCTGACGTTCTATTTTGGCATCAGTGAAGTTGTTGTCGGACTCGTGCTGATGGCGTTTGCGCTTCGTATCTGTCTGCAAAACAAGAGAGACGTAGCCCGTGTCCCCGTTGGTGCTGTGGTCCTCGCGAAGATGGCTGGTTTTGTGAGTGTAGTTCTCCTGCTATCATGCTGTGTCAGTGTATGCGCCGACGCCGTCTTTCTAGCAACATGCACTCAGCTTCAACACGAGTACATTTGCCCAGAGCAATGGGAGCGCTTGCCAATCAACTATGATCACGCTTTATTTCGCGTAGTATCACAGGTTTTAGCGTTGATAAATGCAATTACCATGGCTATAACATTTTATCTGCAGATGCATTTTCTTGACAGGCGTAATGAATTGAACCCAAACATTGCCCCTTTTTAAAACGTTCATTACAATGTCATTCTGAAACACATTAGATGTGATAATGCAATGTGGTGATGTTTTTATGGGTACATTGATCCTCGTTTTTGCCGCAGCGGGTTTGGTAAAGCAACTATATTACTGAAGCGAAAAAACGATACGAAATTAATAGGACAATTATTTGACTACGCCCGAGCTTACCTCCTGAAGGCCAAAAAGTAGTTTTTGGCACCAATAAGGACATCACCAGTGTGGGATTTGCGCTGAAGCTTGAGTCCAAAGTTGCGGATACGGATGTTAATGTATCAGCGGTTAGCCGGATGTATAGCCATCGTCGTATGTCCGATAAGTTCTATCTCGACCGGACAGCAAACCTATAATCTGATAAGATATAACATGACCACCATTTACTGTAGTTACTGGGACTTGTCGCCAGAATCAGCCATTAGTTAGAAGTGTTTTTCATCGTCCAACAGTTCACCCTTTTGTATCACGGGGATTAACCATCAATGTTCCATCGGAGGATCCCTATCATAGATCCATGGATGGAACCCATGGAACCCTTCGTATTACATTCTTCTTACCTCGACGAAGGTTTGCTAAACCTGCCAATTGTTGGTAAAATGGGGGGAAAGTTGGTAAAAAAGACATGCTCATGTCATTTGAATGGTTGATAGTGGATTTTGACTGGATATATTTATATCATCACATCGCTACTTTTTATGATAATTATAGCAAGAAATGTTTTCAGAAAAAAAGCTCTATTCAAACTTAGAAGTCGCAAGACTATTTTTCACTCTACGGACATGATGGATGATCCATTTCACGGTTGTCTCTTTCTATTCCATTGTTCTATCAGTAAACCGCTACCTTGTTATTGCCAGCAAGTACATTTCGTATTCAAATGCTGTTGGACATGAGATCAAACTCAATGGAGTGCGACGTATCTGTCATGCACATGTCGATTCAGATTAAGTGAATGGAACGATGGCTTGAAAATTCGTCAGATTGCCCGATGACAAAGATGGTGAAATATTCAGTGATTTTACGGGAATGGAGAGTCTGATTGTTCGGGCGGTCTACCTTACGTATAGACCGAACCTGGTTATAAACTTCTGATATACGTGTGGTTAGAATTCTGAGATAATCAGATTTAAACTGCCAACAACCATGTTTATTTTGCTTGTATCAGTGGAGTCAACAAACGAGATGAAAATCGGGTTCTGCTTGTGCGGGTTAAAAATCAATGAAGCAGCAATTGATATTGACATATTTGTTGTAAAATTTCGTTAAAACACGCCATCTAGACATCACATGGATCGTTTGAAAATTGACTGGATCATAGTTTTTGAAGTTTGTCAGTTCAGCAAAACTTTATCGCATAATGAACCCTGCTTGAGTGAGCCCTGCGTCAGAAGTCTTTCGGGCGTATGATTTAAGATACACTGTCTGTTTGCTCTGGTGGCTCAGTGCAATATGAATAAACAATGAATCCGCGAGTAATAATTCAATCCAAGAGTTCAAATGATGTTGTCTCATGGATCGAATTAACCAGCCAGTTCAAAATAAACCTAAAAAAGATTGCAAAAACATGAAAACCCTGAAAATGAATTATCATGGGCGTTCCCACGGCAAAAAGCTTACGGTTTAAAGAATATTGGATCTTTGGGAAGGCGAACTTTACAAATTTGTTGAGATCCAAGAAGAAAAGAACGTGTCAATTTTATTTAAATATACAAGAAAGACGTGCCGAGTGGAAAATGTCGTAAGGAAAAGTGCACTATAGGCCAATGTACACGAATATACGAACATACAAAAATCCATTTTGTAATCTTGGTTACTGAAATGAACAAATCACGAAATAAGATTGGATTCCAAAATGAGATTGATTAAAATTTTTTTTTTGAAAAAATCGTCTACATACTAGATGTTTTCTACATTTGCTTCTGAAAGCGACTACAAAGAGAGAGTATCAATAAAAAGTGACACACTTAAAACCAGCTGGTGAGGTTTTAGATTTTTCTCAAATATGGTGCTTAATTCAAGTAACAACATCACCTGAGTTCATTCATTTTAAAACGCCTGGATATAGAACGAACCGCACTTTATTGTGTAAATGCGCTATGCACCAATATAGCCTCTACTCGTTTTGAATTCAGCGGTTATGGTTAGGCAACTACATGTATTTGATTATCTCACCAAAAACACTTGGGTGGAGGGAAAATGTTGGCCGAAACCTCGGCTCCGCCGGCCCGGTTTTGGTTTACATTTTTAGCGCCACCTCGCGGTTTTAATCAGGCAACCAATACCGACAGTGAGGTATCGATTCTTTAATCCATGACCACCAAGTGAACAATGGCAATTTCGATAAAATGTGTGAAAAATGATTTACTCGGCTTGCATTACTGTGAGAATATGAAATCATTGAGTCTTCTCACTTATTTTCAACAACAACAAAAATATTTTCGGTTGCTCGAACATTTTCACAGATGTAGGCCTGTTATACATTTTAAAAAAAGAGAAATGTAGTTCTATTTCGTTTTATACAGTGTAATTGTAGCCCAAATTCTCATCCCCTTCTTATAAACCACGTCTGCTCGCTTAATGATGATTTATCAGGTGCACCTCCCTGCGAGTGCCTTTCAGGGATATCCATCGCCAGATTACCAGATTACCCAAAAAAGATCGAATTTAAGCGCAGGCAGATTCTGAAGTGTATCATTTTTATTGATTCGCTCTGCAGAATAAGATTGAATTCTTATTTAGGAGTGGTAAAGAACCAAGGATTGAATTCCGGATTGTAAAGGAAAATAGGTCCGTGACAAAGATAGTCGGATTCAATTCAAAATGGCAATGATGGCGCCGGGACTGTGGCGCAATAAATTTAATCGTATTGTGTCAATTTGAGTTGGAGTACGGTTGCGCCACCGGGAAATTGAATTAGTTGTCATGAATGATTGCTTTTCTCTCCAGCGCCTCCCCAGACGCCGCTGATATGGGTGATCGATGACTTAGATGTCAATTTCAAGAGTGTCTGATAAGTGTCAGATACATTAGAATGGAAGAACAGCAGATATGTATGATAAATATCCCGAAATTAGCCTAGGGTGTAGCATGAAACCTTAGAAGTCTGAATGGAGTTACATAAACAACCATAAATATCAAAATTCACAATAAGCGGTCGCGTCTACGGCAGCTGCTTCCATGTTCTTCTGCTGCGTATGTTAGCTGAATGAATATTTGGGGCTATGCGATGTTACACTCCAGACACAGTGGACCGGCCTCGTTCCTCACCATAAGGAGACCCAATTAGGATAACGCAATGACCTGCGCAGGGAGTTTATGCGATGTACGTATAATTTTAACAGTTAAACGTCGAATAGAACGAAGCCAATTCTACAGATTTTGTTCCCTTCTAGAATAAAATGAGTGTAATATCAGATGAAAATCAAAATAGAATATTATGAGACAATGTACACTTTTCTTTCGTATCTGCACTAGCTTGAAGGCTTGAAGTTAACACCTAATGTTGGTTTCAGCACATAACAATCAACGGAATACATGTACATTTGCTTTGACCGATTAAGATGGTGACAGTATCAAGTTCTTTCTCATTTCCAATCATATCTAATATATATGTTTAAAATTTATACCTGAAACAAATTGGTAAAAGTATTAACATTATCTAGCTAGGATGATGAAAAAACTAAAGGGTCAATATGCGTTGACTCTTCTACGGCCTCATCGAATTGACGGAAATGAACGGTATGAACGAAATTTGACGGAAAGTGATAAATCAGCTTAATCATCGCCATAAGTATTCCAGTTTAAGGGGTACCCGGTAGTAGCGGGAGATAATGCTGGACCAACGTTATATAGTTATAGCTCATGGGGCAGCTCTGGCATGCATCCAGAGAAACCATGCCATTTTCCCCGCTAGTCTTCTCTTAAGCCATGATTTTATCGTGTTCCATCGAATTCCGTTCCATTCCGTCAGTTCAGCGAGACACTTCTTTACCGATAACGATAATGTAGTAGTGGCTTAACATCCCACCCGTTTTTGTGCGACATGGTTGCCGTACTAAATAGCGTACCTCTCAGCAGTTCATTCAATGTTCCGGTTCGATAAAAAAGTCAAATCACTTCGACGTCGATGATTTCCATACTTGGTATTGGGAAAGCAAACATTGTTTTAAACTTCGACGTCGATGATTTCCATACTTTGTATTGGGAAAGCAAACATTGTTTTAAACTTCGACGTCGATGATTTCCATACTTGGTATTGGGAAAGCAAACATTGTTTTAAACTTCGACGTCGATGATTTCCATACTTGGTATTGGGAAAGCAAACATTGTTTTAAACTTCGACGTCGATGATTTCCATACTTGGTATTGGGAAAGCAAACATTGTTTTAAACTTCGACGTCGATGATTTCCATACTTGGTATTGGGAAAGCAAACATTGTTTTAAACTTCGACGTCGATGATTTCCATACTTGGTATTGGGAAAGCAAACATTGTTTTAAACTTCGACGTCGATGATTTCCATACGCGCCATTGGTATTGGGAAATGTCCATCAATTAACAACGACGCGTCCGTATTGCCTTGAGAATCAGACTCGCCATTGGAAACCACTTTGCTGATGACATTATCGGTACGTCCATCGGCTACCCCGTTGTTCCGTTTTAGAATGCCCTTAACGTTTCGAGGTATATTTCCATCTGAACGAGCAGGACATGCGCTGATAGCCGATGTGGTCGCGGCATTGTCTTCTGAGTCTGATTCCGAGTCACAATTCATGACATTAATATCAATGCTCACTCCCTCACAATCCGTAAACGTCAAACATGGTTGGTCCGATCCCGACAGTGGCCGCACCTCGGTCAACTCCAAAATGTCCGTCGGCTGGTGCTTGTAAGCGCAACTGTTGTAGGTAGTATTTGACACGTTCGAACAATTCGGTTGTTGGTATTTGCGACGATGCCATGGTAGTAATCTCTTGATAGTGGTAAACGTGAATACTATATAAATATAAGGGTTGCAGCAGCTGTTGAGTGTGGTCAGTAAGGCGAATATCGCTAAGACGTCTCCTGAAACATACGATGGAAAGTCAATGTCATTAGTAAGGTATGCAAGACATGTACGTGTCAACTCAATCAACGCTCTAGTAAAACAATACATATTTCCCCGGCGTATCCGTCAAAACGTATTTATATCAAATTGTTCCAAACTGTACAGGCTTCACGTTCTTTGTAAAAACCTTTCGTTCACATTTGGATTATACTCATCTAAAAACACTTATGTTTTATCCAACTGAGAGTTTGCCATCTTGGAACAAAATCATGTTGATATTCATGTCAGCTCTTGCAAGCTACAGTGATCAAAGTTTGAAAACATAGCACAGCGATAGCTATTCCGAAAACGTACTGAATCAAAAACGTTTTAACATATATTATTTATCTCTTATTCCCGTCTTTAGTTTTATAGCTAATTTCGACCGTAAACATCATATCATGACTGTGAGGTGCCGTTGATGACATTTTGTCGAGTCTGGCACCCTAAATAACCTAATTTTGATTGAATGGTAAATCGATTTTTTTAACGAGTTCGTCAACCAATATTTGCTTTCAGGTTCTTTCACGCGTTCTCTCGGAGACTCGCATAAGAAATCAATTTCGAGTGGGGAATGTCATTTCTCCTGATTTCTTGAGCATCATCTTCAGCAGTGAATTGTGTAGATTACCGTATGAGTTAGAAGCCTACGCCGTTCGTTATATAATTGACATTTGTAATTTGAAGATTTTCAAACATTATTTAAGTACGAACAGGATATACATTTTGGCAGTGCCGTTTTGTAGACAGATATACAAATACTGTTAAGACTGAGTTTCAGCAAATTCGTATGCATAATAACTGCACTACGGCATTGTGTATAACTGCATTTCTATTTTCCTGGACCACCAGTGATTACGACATACTCCTTACAAAAATAGGTTTTTGAGCTTTTGAAATAAACTTTTTTCCCACGCTCAAAAGCCTTTAAAACGTTTTAATTTCACCAAAAAACTCCAGGCGCTGCCTGCTTGTGTTGGCTGAAACACTCGAAACACTTCGAAAGCGTAAAGAAGTTTTTTACGGGTGTACCCGCTCTTCTCCCTCATTGTTGATTGAATTCTCCGCGACGGAAAAGCATTGCTTGCTTTGAAACAATTTCCGGCCCGCCAAATGTGCCAGTGGGGTATTAATTGCGCTAAAAAAGAAACAGTGCAGAATTCTTAAACATCCGGTTATTTCGCATGGCTCGAATAACGAAGCAATCAATAAGACATTAAGATATCTGATAGGATTGGTTGTAATAGGAGTAACCCAGTGGTGTTTGCTCTCTCAGTTTTACTCTAATGGATGCACATTGCCGCCTTGTAAAAAAAAACTCCAGAGAAATCCAGTGGGAACTCTGTCATGTCTACTGAGGCTAACATGAGATGATTGACTGAAAATCATTGATAGCTTTGTGCTGAAACAAAGCTCAACACAATTGGATTACCACTACAAAGGATTGATTAAAAAATGGGACAAAAGCAGAGAACGGTTTCGGCGGATACCTCAACTACGGCCAAGGAAACATTTTAATTCAATTTTGATTCCTGCCGCCGCTTCTTTTTTTCCCTGTCAAGCTACACGATATCTTGCAAAACGATTCTATTAACTGTTGATATCGTCAGCGGCTGCGGAACTCCCCATGTACATTGACATGGGGTTGTCAAATGGCGACGTACCTCTGGAACACCATTCAGTATTTCAGGAGGTTGAAGGCTGACACTAATCTGATACACGACTAGCGGATTAATCCCAGGAGCTATTTCGCAGAAGGCTTTTCAGGAGGTTGAAGGCTGACACTAATCTGATACACGACTAGCGGATTAATCCCAGGAGCTATCTCGCAGAAGGCTTTTCAGTGTTTTCATAACACTAAAAGCAATAGAGCAAGTGAAGGTCTATCTAATATTCATATGGCCGATTTCCACGAAGCTTAATAAGCATTCCATAGAGCTATACCCTATACTATACTATACGCGAACAATAGTTCCCCATAGAGGTATACGGTATACTACACTATACGTGAACAATGGCTTCACAAAGGGTGCATGACCATGAAACTATTGTTCGCGTATAGTATAGGGTATAGTTCTATGGAATAGGTGCCTGAGGTGTGCACGTGTGGCAGGGGCCGGGGTGAGGGAGGGGAGGTGCGTTTGGGAAAATTCCATGTGGTTATTTAACCTACACAAGCCAGATTCACTGACAATGGACACCCGAGTGGCCTGGCTACTCAGTGAAGAACTGCTTGACAGCCTGACCCTATCTTTGAACTGCCTGGACTCCTTTTTCCTCCAGCAGAAGAACCGTTTGATTATCTTGTAGTTGAACACCACGTAGATGTAAGGGTTGCAGCAGCTATTCAGATGGGTCAACAGGGACGAAACAGTAAGGACTTCCGCTGAAACAACATCAAGACATGACAACACATGCACAATGACCTAATTAATCTGAGTTTCTCAGGAAACACAGTTATCCATAGATACTGAGCCAACGTATCTGTCATTCACGTTCTATCCCGGTACACTCATGTGATATAGAGGGTGACTCTCTTCGACAGCTTAGGTTTCCTCCTGCATACATTACAATCCCACAATATTGTTTACAGAGCTATCAATTTCCTTGTTGACGCTCAGCTCTCGACTCATTTTTTATTAACAAGCGATGCTCTCGCTTTAGATAATAGAGGATGTTGTACGTGCTTGGAGACTAATGGAACACCCGACAATTTGAATTATTAACCTCGCAACACATTGCTGATGTTGATGTTATCATACAACTATCGCTTTGATGATAAAAAAGGCTGTTAAATGAATCCTTGATGTGGTCGTTTATGCGTTTGTGCTTTTACACCTGCTGCATGGAACAGGGTTGTGTAGGATTAGAGTGAGGTTGGGGAAAGTAAAAGGTCCTGAGACCGCAGGCTTGATGACATATACCAATTTTGTCATAATTGTTTGTAATTCATCACATGAGCCTGATTCTTTCGGTAAAGCTTACGTGTATGATAGTCTCTTTGCATTAGCAACGTGCACCAGACCAACAAAAGGAAGACAAGCTTAACTGATCACATTGTTAATATGCCCAACGCAATAGATTCATTTTTGGAATGTAACAGCAACGACCATCAATAATAACAAAAAAACTAAAAAGGTAGAAAAACTCCTCAGCCGCCGATTTTATTTTTCTCAATTAACATGACATTATCGTGACCGAGGAAGGACCGCATTGCTGCAAGCTGTGCTCGAGCATTTGAGCAATTTTAGGCAGCGAAGCGTCTTCCTGTTAAAGAATTCTCTCTAAGCAAGAAACTGGGAAAGACTGTGTGTTTTTCGGCTACAGAGAAATGAAAATAAACGTTTAAATAGCTTGGATGTTTTATATCATTCACCGTCCCCAACACCAATCGAGGAAATTATGGCAACTGGCTAAACCTCCTTTATGACACTCAAGAACTTCGGTTCCGGATATGTCGATGGTACGGTTCGCACATGACTGACCAATCAGCCAACAGAACAAGCAAAGGACGTTAATCATACATAATCAGGTGCGCAACGTCATTTGCTGGCTCTGTTAGTTGATTGGTCAGTTATGCGCAAACCGTACCATCGTCACATCCGGGACCGAAGTTCTTAGGTGTAGTATTGGACACGACAAAAAAAATGTTAAGTAAGATTTGACTAAATCGGGTTTATATCTACCTACCTACACCTGGACGATATGGTAGTTCCACATCCAGCGACCACCAGACCATCATGATGGAATATGGTGTCCAGCAGACGATAAAGGCACAAACCACGATGAACGTCAGTGTCACAGTCTTCAGCATGGCACGGGAGAAGGCTCGCCCGGAATGGGTCCGCGGCATCACTGCAGCCTGTTTAGCTCCGTTGCCTGTGGTCGAATCACGCGCAATCACCGAAATATGTCCACTGCCATATGTCGTGGAGCCAACACCATTTTCTTTCTTGTTGTTGTTTGTTTTCATTTTATAATGCACGTTTACCCATACCGTGTATGATATGCATCCATATGTGATCACGAGGACTATCAAAGGGATAAAGAAAGTAAAACCGATGTGGTAGAAAGTGTAGGCTAATACGGTCCACTCTGGCAAATTGTCCCAAGCATGGTTGCACTTCACCAAGTCGTAAACTTTATCGTATTGGGACGAAAACAAAAAGAACTGTGGCGATGCTAGGAGGAAGCTTATACCCCATGCTAATGTCACTAGCATGTAAGTCCGTTTATTTGTCCACGAGTAGTTTTTCAAGGGGTAACATATTGCAATGAACCGGTCAATAGCACACATGACTAAAATATACGAAGAGCCGTACACTGGAAATAGCTGCATGAAGCGAAGAAATTTACATAGGGGGTCACCGCCTACAGTCAGGAATCCATTGTATGCTAGGTCCTCCATCAATTGTTCTAATATGGTCCAGAACGCCACGAGCATATCAGCTATGCTTAGGTTCAGCATAAAGTGGTGTACACGAGCAAGCTTCTTCCAACGTGGCAGAAGTACACATATGACGGCGCCATTCCCTATAACGGCGAAGATAAAGGCAATGGATTGGACAGCCAGTTCCACCTTAACCATAGTGTCGTCCCGATAGGGGGCAGTCGTTGTGTTGAATAAGTTTCCATTGGTGGTGTTGTAATTAGACGTTGGTGACCCCTCGGAAGGATTGTAGCCGCTATTGAGTTCCGTAGTACGGCTGCTCGCCATTTTGAACTTTTTTCAAGTTCAATGCCGCTTTTATCATACGATGAAGATAAAACAACCCAGTTACAGTAACATCAGATGGATATTCCACTACACAGAACCGAATGGTGTACGTTTACAATGACTTGTTTGCCAATGTTTTATCACGGTGAAAAACAAAGTATAAATCCAGCGAAAAAGATACTTCGGGTGACAAACTTGCCAGATTATTTAAGACAACAACTTGTCGGTCCGTGTCGATTGCAGCTGTTCAACGAGAAGGTCCTGGTCGCATCGTATCCATGCGTCGAGCAGTCACGTTCCGGATAGGACAATTCCACAATTCATTTCACCAACTGAGCTGCAAAGAAAACGAATATACTTTATCTAGTGTTTTCCAGGAAATCACTATTTTCAATCATAGATGCTGCGCGGTTTCTTTCCTGTTGGCCAACTTTTCTTAGTTACAAATATTTTTTCTCATGTGCAGCGATTTAAAATCTATGCTTTGCGTCGAACGAAGAAATAAGCCATGCGGATAAATACATGCACAAGCATATGTTCATTCACTTTGATTGAGGGCCTGGCGAATAAAGATCATTATTGTCACAACATGTAAAACGCCGTTTCTTTTGAGGTATATATACTCACTTGCTTTGATGCGGTGCCTTCCTGCAACACAGGATGAGTGATGAGTGCTCTGATTCTCAAAGTACTGATCAACCCCAGGCAACAAAGGCTCCACTCAAATATAAGATCCTAGTGTCCAGCAGCGGAGCTGTTCTGCCGCAAATACCAAAAATGGCCTTGGGTACTCTAGAGTACTCTAAGGTATGACAAAGGAAGTCACACATCCGCTGACCCGAAAAGACTTGTACATAGCAACAGGTGAACGTTTTGGTCATGATATTACATTATTTCTTCTTTACATTTAATACTTAAATTCCAAATATGCCCGTAGCTTCTAAAAAGTCTTAAAGAATGGATATCATCAGCGTTTAATCAAAACTGTATATTAAAAGTTTTTGGTTCGCCATCGCAGCTTGATTTCACAACCAAGGAGCTACATCGTAGTCAGCCGAGGCTGAACTGAATGAATCCGACATTTACGTTACCTTGCCGAGCACTGCACCCAATGCATTTTGGCACGGTTGACATTCCAACTGTAGTCACATTTTATCCTGCTGAGCTAGCGGAAACTCGGGCTCTGCAGTTTTTTTCCAATCTAATGCCCGAACGTGAAGGTATTCCTATGAATAGCTGTTCGGAGGGTGGATCAACGATTCGAGTGTTAATTAATTTAACGATGACAAGGCGATAACCACGTGCATTATGCTATTTTCGATTCGACTAATCACTGAGCGTACGTCAATGTATGTTGATTAGTGCTGCCAGGTGTCGTTAAATGAGTTAATGTAACATGGGCGTGGCCCGTCCCCAAGGAGCTCTCAAGTATCATGTCAAAAAGCATTAAAAATTGACTCAATTTTCGTACCTTTTGTAGACAGGCGGGACAGCTGGTCCGTCCCCGAAGGAGTTATCAAGTACCTTTCAAGACACCATTATCAGCCTAGCATGCAGTTGCATACGTACGTTTTGATTGTGTTTCATCCAAAGAACAAAATAATGCTCATCGAAACACCATCTTCATACTTCTTTAATGAAATATGGATTAAACGGATTCACGTTTCGCCGTTGGTTGGGTCTGTTAAGAAGGAAATATCAGATTCTCAGCAGTCGTCGCGCAGAAATCTGCAAAGGTAAATGATATTTTGTTTTTTTAAAAGCGAGGTAACAGTTGCAATATGGATACATCATTCATTTGAGTGAAGGTAATTATCAGACTTTAAACAACAAAATAGAAAAGTAATGCGCTGTTGGTAGATTTTCTTGAAATATTATCATGTTACCTCAATTAAATATGATACTTTACCTCTCAGCATGATGTGAATAACATTTATACGATAAAAATATCACCAGTCCCAAAAGTTTTTTGGCTTTGAAAATTTTTCAGAATTAGGAACTTATGATGAAAGTATTTCTAAGTCCAAATAGTTTTTTCACTTGTTTTTCTTCTCAAACAAAATACTCATTGAGAACTTTGCATCAGCTCTGCAGTCTAAACAAGTCGGAAAAATTTCAAGAGTGGGCAACCGGTTACGTAAAGCTTGCAGCACACTGGACGCCAACTTCGGCGGCAAGGCGCGTCAGACTGAACGCGACTGAACGCCGCTCGACGCCAGAATTGGCGGCAGTGGATCGCGCTCATAGCACACCTACTCAGAATTGGCGTCCAGTAGCGTCTTTTCCGCCACTTCCAAGAATCGTGGGGGCTGCCATTTTGATATCATGTGACGTCAAGACGCAAGCTGATTGGCCAAAGCCTCGCCGTTGACGCTGGTTGACGCCAACTCTGGCGGCGATCCGTAGCACACCTGGATTCTTCTTGCGTTCACTGGCGTTCAGACGCCGCTACAGGCGTCAAAAATCAAACATGCTAGATATCTGGCGGCAAGTGGCGGCAAGTGGCGGCAAGTGGCGGCAAGTGGCGTTTGCCTGACGCCGTCCGTAGCACACTACGGATTTTTCAGGCGTTCAGGACTCTTGCGGCAAAAAACGCGCCTTGCCGCCGGAGTTGGCGTCCAGTGTGCTGCAAGCTTAAGTGCATGCGACATTATCTCTTGGTTACGGCTTGGTTACCTTGGTAAGTTGTGAATGCTCATGCGTATACGAAAGATGCAAAATCTGGAAATTTTGTTCCGACTTTTCCGAATTGTGTTGTTGACCCAAAGGCATCAAAGGAGTGTTGCGTGCGCTATTACTTCATTTACGCGTTAATCAAAATAAGACCAGACACGTAATTGACAGGACCATAGTCTTTCAAACAAATTTATTTGATTGCCGACTCTGAGAGAACCAGTAAAAGATTTTTTAATTGCAGGACATGTCTTGCAATTAAAAAAATCTTTCACTAACTGAATTTCCCCGAACTAATTTGCGGCGCAAGCATGCCAGGCCAGCTTTTTACGCCAATGATGATAATTCGATTCCGCGGAACTTATCCAGCCAATAAGAGTCTAATTATCCTCCAATCCAATACAATTACATGTAATACCAGCCTGATAAAATAAATCATCTATAGATTGGAACGAATCCGATAAATCTCGATGAAGGAATGATTGTGTCGCCCGATAGTTTGTTTACTGATCGACTGTACATTTCATCAAGAGGCTTGTTTTCCGATATTGCATGGTTAACCATAGAGATGCTTATCTTGATGAACGAGGTTACTAAAAATACATGCGTTGTCGCCACTTCTAAAACGTTGAGTGCATTAATTAACGAAATGTGAGCTGCAAAGAAAAGTGTCACATTTCGGCGACATTTTGTGATTTATATTTTGATTTGCGCGAATCGAGATCATTCGCGAAATCTGCGAAAATTAACCCTCACAAAAATTGTGTGGTAGCTGTAGAGAGCTGAACTTCCACCGGATTTCTCCACAGCAGATGTAACGTTAATTGATCATATTGACTCTGCTAGTATTTGGGTCCATGTTGTATAAGTCACTGTACATGCTATATTTATTTCGAACGCCCAGGGAAATCGGACTGAAAATGGCCGCCGCCAAAGAATCGTATTCACCTTGGGGAGAAAATTACAAAAACATGTCGTTTAAACCAACAGTTTCAACCAAAATGTTTTGATGCATTATTTAAACTATGTCACAACCTTTCCGCGATTACCTACTTGAGCCAGGGCAGGGACGAAATGACGTCATCGATGAATAGAGTTCCAGTCACGCACAGGGAGGACGATATACAGCAGAGTTAACAAACATACGTTCAGATACATCACGTAACGTTCAAAGCGTTATCTTGGTGTATAGTCAAGGCCAGGTAAGGGTGAATTTCCCGCCACAATCATTTTCAGTCTGGTCAGATAGTTTGAGCCAATAATTCCGAAGGTACATCCGTGATAAAATTAATGACCCATTTACCAGACATTTGCTGGTCCATCAAGCACAAGCTCCGAAAACGGCAATAAATCCCTGTGGTTTTACTTATAAACGCCTATGTAGTGGTATCAATTGAACGTTCTCTCAAATTGACGGATACTGAATTTTATCTGTTTTGATCTTTTCTCGCATATCTTCAGCAGTAACGCCTGTAATCGAATCTAATTATGTTTGTCGCTAAGTGAATGAACTGTTTTGTTCGCTTGTTATTTGACTTGCTCCTACAATAGGTGATTATATTCTCTAAGATTGATCATAACGAGGCTATAGAGATGATTAATCTCTTCATCTAAACGATATTTAAAGTTCCAGTAATCGACATGAAGGAAATATCCAGAAAATAACGGACCGACTTAGTTTTTCCCTAAGCAGTTCGCAGAACATCAAGCAAGTTAGCTTTTAAACCGTCTCATCCCATTGTACCACAGAACTTACATTTATTGAAAGATTCTGACAACTTACCGGTAACCGGTTTCATGCTCGAAGTGACCCGCTGTTTCTGGCTTAGTCCTATAGGGGGGACTGTTAACATTTCAAGACTGGTGACACGTAGAGCAATGATTTTGATTTCAGTCAACAGAGTGCGGACTGATGACCAACATTGTACCAAGAGAGTCAATTTCACTTGGTTCTTGCACAACATAACTTCCGGTTGCCGATTATGCTGATCTGCAATTCGATTACATCACTTTTGCCTTAGTTTGTTCACTGACACTGCTTTCAACGGTGTTTTATCTTTCGCGGATTTTGCAAATAACTGAGAAAACTCGCAAAGCGCATTTCAGTTTTCCCCCTCTGAAATCACTAGACTGTTAGGAGAATGATCCGCTGCATCGTCTTAAAGATAGTAAATTTTGAATCAGCCTCTCGGGTTTTCTCAACAATGAGCTGATCACATCATGGTTTCGGATGACTTGAATGTGACAGTGATGAGTAGACGGACCCAGTGGAATTATGATGTCTCCATCGCACCTGATGGTGACAATACCCTTACTTAGAATCGAGTTCATTACAATACCCCAATCATAATGTAGCCTGGAAAGTAACCAACTGTCTTAAGGTAACGCACCAAAAGGCTGATAAGCTTCCATCTGCTCATCATCGGAAGAAAGTTGAAGAGCTCTATGGCAATTACGCCCACGAACACGATATCCTCAATTACAAACCGACTCCAATAAATGCCCTCGACCAGAAAGGCACCATCATTTTGGCGAGAACTTGTAATCCTAAAGCGATTTGAACTCTTACAAAACGAAGTGGATATCAATTTCAAGGGAGGGGCGTCAGTTCTTTGTTGTCTAGAGAACGGACGCCCACCCTTGCTGTTGCATTCAACATGCGGTCGCTCATGCTAACTTATCGGTAGACGCCTGCGCGCGGTCGTGCCAGTTACATGACTGCCAACACACGCCGCCATTTTGCGAATAAATCGCGAAAATAAAAAACTTTTTTTCAGACATTTTCGAGAACCACAAAACTCAATGGGCGAGACAATTTTACGGTGTACTGTATCAACTTTGTGTCTGAGGATGACCTGCTGATCAACCGATGGGAGAGTCGTGTCCCCCTGGATCTACATGTAGCTATTGATTCACCTGTGTTGATCTTGCCGACGTTGCCAGTAACTTGAGCAGAGTGCCCAATGGGGCGAAGCCACTCCCCTAGTTATTAAAGTGATGGCCTAATACCATTATCAAGATGCATGTATATCGTCGGAAGAAAGCAGTGTCTCATCATCAGCTGACGTCTCGAAGAATACCAATCAAGACCATAAGCCTGCAGCACACTAGCCGCCAACTTTGACGCCTCTCGACGCCAAAGTTGGCGGCCAGTGGATCCCGGTCAGAGCACACCTGCCCAGAATTGGCGTCCAGTAGCGTCTTTTCCACCTCTTTAGGCTGCCATTTTGAAATCATGTGACATCAAGACGCAAGCTGATTGGCCATAGCCTCGCCGCCGACGCCAAGTCAGGCGGCCATCCGTAGCACACCTGGCTTCTTCTTGCGTTCAAGCGCGGCGACACGCGTCAAAAATCAAACATGTTAGATATTTGGCAGACAAGGGATTTTTAAGGCGTTCAGGACTCTTGCGGCAAAAAAGGCCTGTGAACGCCGAAGTTGGCGGTTAGTGTGCTGCAGGCTTTATGGGTTCACTTATTATTTGGTGTCTTGAGACAATCTGAGGAAAATGTGTTTCAAATAATCATAATCTCTACATTTAGAATATGTTGTTACCACGTGTCACAAACATTAGCAGCCTCCTTGCGCAGGATTGGATATATTTGTTGGTGTGGTTCGAAAATGTGACCCGTCACAGCAAAATCAGGCGCATGTTGCACAGAAGATGAGCCTAAATGACACCAGGATATAATGGAAGAAATTGATGTGCTCATATTTCACAAAAGGCAGACAATAGAGAAATGAACAAACAGTCCGTCTCAACCTGCCAAGCTCAGAGCGATATGCGCCTGATTTTGCTGTGATGGGTCACAAATGTCCACCAAAACGATGACGTCATTCAATGTCTTTGTGATCATCTGTCTTCTGGGAAATATCGGCAGTTTTATATTTCATTTGAAATTAAAATTCTGCCGCTACGGAGAGGCTGTAAGTATGGATTGGGATAACAATTCAGAACACTATCTATCTTCCCTCAAATTTCAAATTTCGACGGATCAATTTTGAGAAAATCTCGTTTGGATTGAAAAGTTTCTAATTGTGACAACGATAGTGGCACCACTTCATCGACCAGTTTTTCATGTTATTTTTTCATGTTATCACCTCGCACTTTTCCTTCTATTCTGACAAAGGTTGCACTTGGGGGCAAAAATCAGATAATGAGTTATTGATATGGGCTGTATGATTGGTACAGAGTCACATGTAAAATGAAATATGACATTGCCAGTCACTTGAGAAATGATTGAGACGTGGACTTCAGAATGCATCATTAGTTCAAGTAAAAAGCATGAAATCTTTGTTACTAACCATATAAACATGGGGAGTTTTGAACGGCCCGGTTAAAACCTAAGGCGGGAAGAAGCTTCCAGTGATAAAACTTAGCAGTTTCGAATTCCCCCAGGTTGTTGTTTATGTGAGCTGGGAATTTGGGTAACATGCTAGCCGGATGTTATAAAATCTCTGTGCGCTGGTACATTTAAGAAGGAAGTTGACGTATGTAGAGGTTACCGCCATATTTCTGTGCAGGCGTGTTATTACCGATTATCCCTGCAGGTAAACTTCCTCCGTGCTCATTGGAGATAACAACATAAAAGCTGGAAGCAATTGGATGTGGATTTATTATCAAGAGCCTTTTGGGTGACAGGTGGTTTTTGATGGCGATGAGTAAAATTAATGAAGTAATACTGCGCACTTTGTATTACTAGGCAGTGTTCATCTGGCCTATTCAACCACGCACCTTTTTGATCACCAAGCTAAAACATAGTCGTACATTGATTTACGTGGTCCGCCCTGTCTGACTATGAAACCACTGCTTGGTGAACTGAGATCAACTGAGTGGAGTTATGTACTAGTATGTTGTCTAATCAGGTAGACAGTGCAGCTAATTAGAAATCTGCATAGGCATGATGGATGCGGCCTCTAGGTCACTGGTGGAGTCACTCATCTTATACTTTTATCTATCCTACTGGTTGCTGACATGTTATTCATCGCGCACGCAGTTGGCCTTATTAGGGAGGTTCTGGTTAAGGTAAATTTCCGACTCCTGACTTCGACTCACATTTGAGGCTGAATTACAGTCTGATGATGTTTTCGAATTAACTTTATCAAAGAACATTTATTTTCAAATAAAAACAAATCTTTATCCACATGAATATTTGAAATCACTGTTCGGTCCTTAGCATAGGGCGAAAATAATGAAATCGTACTCCAAGTCTGAGGCCGCCGCTCCCGACTTAATAGTGTGAAATCTTTCTTCAAATTACAGTAGAACCTCCCTTAGCGGACACCTCTCAACTAAGGACACCCTCTCTATCAAGGACACTAGTTTTGGTCCCAAATAGGTCATTTACATTCATTTTGACCTCTCTAATCAGGACACCTCTCTATTAAGGACAGCACTTGTCAGTCCCGAGGGTGTCCTTAATAGAGAGGTTCTACATGTAGTTCAAATAAATGGAAATTCATCTTAACCTCTCGGAACCAATGATCAACATCTGGAAATAGCTACAGCTGCTACCGTCTGATCAATGTTTCCCTCTGACCAATAAACGCCAAAGTCTCAGATGTATATGGCGTCATTTGGAGCAAAATCTAGTCTAAGTAAAAACAAAAACTGAGCAAATTGGCTGTGCGTATTTCTCAAGCAAAGTTCCATCAAGTTGGCACAACCCCGAGCCATTTTATTCCTTTAAAGGACACATCGATATCATGACCTGCTGTTTTATTATTTTGTTATTCGAAACAAACGATGCTATTACATTGGTGGAAATTTCTTCATGGTATCATGGTTATTTGAGCTGACCATCGACTACAATGTAGTTCAGAAACATGAATGTTTCATAAAATGGAATAACCAAATATGACTACGTTTAAAGGATTACGACGTTCTTAAAACCGGTGGTTCAGGAAAATGGAAATGCAGTTATACACAATGCCGTAGTGGTATATTTACAGTATTTGTATATCAGTCTACACAACGGCAAAGCTGAAATTTATATTTAGTGCGTATTTACGCAGCTGGACATTTTTAAATTCAATTGCAAATTTCAAATTTTCAACGAACTGCGTGATCGATCAACGCTTCATTCTGCAAAAAAGCTCAGCTTTCACTCGAGATTATTCAGAAATGTTTAAAAACAACATCCTGGTATATAACGTCGGGCTTCTGACAGCAACAAGATAACCAAGCTTCAGGGTGAGTGATTAGCATTCATTGCAAAGAACAAAAATATTTCAGCGCTCAATTGAGATTATTCAGTAATCTTTCCAAGCACCCCGGCATTTCTGGAATAATGTGATATGTCAAGCATTTGAGATATTAGACTTCGACAAGTTCAAAACGCGTCGAGTGTTTGACAACACGATAACCAAGTTTAAGATCGATCTATTGGTATTTCTTGCATTGTACAAAAAAACACTGTTCAACTTTCAATGAAGATTATTCAGTATAATCTTGACAAGCACATTTCTGGAAGCGTCTGACCGATTAAGATATCGGAGTTCAGAAACCCGTTAAGTGTTGTTTCACAATAACATGAAAAACAAGGTTAAGGTCGATTTATGGAAATTTATAGCATTGCACCAAATCCGTTCGAACTCAATTGAGATTATATTATTATTTGACTCGCCCATTAGGCCCACCCACGGAACGACATCAGCTTAGGCAGAAGCTTCGGGACCTGATACCATCCCAGGGTATCGAAAATACGATTCCTTGCGATAATTACGATAATTGCATTGTCATAATGAGTGCACATGCCCATTTGCAATTAGATATATCAAATTATTAGGTGTCACAACCGAGGGAGGTATGGGACGGTTTGGCACACCACTGGGACATCACTAGGATATGCAATTAATCCGCATGTTTCGTGTTGGCCATCAAAACCTCACCAAAACCTTACAATAAACGTCATCAACGTCAGGAATGTAAAAGGGGTACCCAATTTGCAATCACCGGTGGTCCAGGCAAATAGAAATACCGTCATACACAATGCCGTAGGCCTACTGCAGTAATTATGCGTACGAATTTGCTGAAACCTGGAGTAAATAGTATCTGTCTACCCAATGGCAATGTTCAAATTTATATTCAATTCGTATTAAAGCAATTTGAAATTTTCTAATTCGAGTACAAAATTCTATTTTCAACATACATGTATATGGCTTAGGGCTTTATCGCCGGACTGACCCGCTTTTACCCACTTTGCCGTAGTGATTTGCCAGCTAGGTTACGAATGGGCAGATCAGATGGGTTTTTTTATTATTTTTCTGACAATAACGCAATCGATGATGAACAAAATTCGTATCAGTTTGCAATTCGTTTCAAATAAAATGTCGCCATTTGCATACTTTTCAGTTGCGCTATTTATTTGCGCTCATCTTACTGGCAAGTACCAGATTGCAAGTACACGTATAGGCGTAATGCAAAGCACTGCCTAGACAGTGTTTTTTAGCTCACCTGTCAGGAGAGCTTATACGATACCGCGGCGTCTGGCGTCCGTCGTCGTCCGTCGTCGTCGTCGTCGTCCGTCGTTAACTTTTGACAAAATCGTGGCACGTTTCTTAACCGCTTGACCTAGAAAGTTCATACTTGGTGTGTGGGTACCCCTAGGCAAGACCTTCCTTCTGAATGAAAATCAGCGCAATTTGACTGCTGGTCTGCCATATAGGGGGCGCTCTTTGAAAACCTATTTTTGTCATTTTGAAGCTTATGGTTATAGCTAGAGCGATGAAAATTTTATGGTGGGTGTATCTAATAAAGGTACATCACATATCACACGGGTTTTTGATTTGACCTTCATTTCAAGGTCACAGAGGTCGAACTCTAAAATTTCTTTGATCATGGCACGTTTTTTTGCTATTGGTCATAGACTCTCTAAATTTGATATGTAGACACCTATTGGGCATCTCTACATGTTGACACAGATTTAGGTCAGTGTGACCTACTATTCAGGTATAAGTAGGTCAAGGTTAAAAAAGCCCATTTTCTTTATTCCAGCAGATTGAAGTTTGAAATGAAGTTTTAGAGGTCGGCCTGATATAGAGGTTTCGATATTAAATAGATTAATTTCGTTTCATATCACTAGGTGGCGGTATTGTGCAAAAATGTCAGTTGGCACATTGCCAGCAGTTTTGAATTTCGCGGTTCGAGGCAATCCGTCGGGGTATCCCAGATGCGCAGTGTTGTACTGCGCCACTAGATCTGCATACTACAAGTATGGAAGACAGCCATTTTATGAATTTGAAGCGAGACGAAGAAGGAATTAAATCACCTTGAATCAATGCTAAAACTTAATCATCCGCTCTTCGGATGAGGTCGTATGTGTTGATTACATTCTTGTGATTGGTTTGAGATTATTAGTTTGTCCTCAATGCCGGTTGTTTTAGAAAAGTTTGACTGTGATTGGAAGGTAAAATGAGAAACTTGTCACACTGTTCTTCGGCTTGGAATGGGGATAGTCAATGCAGAGCCAGTTGGTACAAGCTGCCTTGCGAATCGGGGTGGTGTAATAATACTGTGAAAGAACAATAAAATGATGAATTTTAGCAGTGTGTGTCAGAAATTATGTGATTTCCATTGCATTTGACGATCCCAAAGTTTCGAGAGTATGGCAAAATGGCTGCTGCCGTCATTGGAGATTAGCGTCAAGCAGGAACCCTTCGTTACAATGTGGGCTTTTAAACACAAGTTAATGGTTTATAATCACCCAGACGCTACTCATTAGGTAAACCTCTACTAAAAACACTTGCTTTAATTTTTGTAAACATGTCACGAGTGCTTAAAAAGAACCATTTTTGTGATCGTTTTTCGTCGCTGTAGAAATGTACACAGTCAGAGTCAGTCAGTGTGTCAACACAACAACGGTGTTAGTAATAGTATACACATGAATCCATGATACACGGAGACACGAATGTAAACATTTGCCTGTTGGGTCGGAATTAAGGAGTTCACCGTTACCGATCACTGCCCCAAGAAAGGTCATCTGAGCTGGTTGACTAAAGTAGATGATGATAATGATGAAAGTCTAGCACAGCTGTCATCAGTGCTTTTATAGTTAGGCCTAGGCTATAGTCGGATTCATAAGTAAATGTCACTGACTGCCCTTTTGGGTCGCTGTGCAAAAACTATTAGGCCGATTTCATCAAAGTTTGGTTTTTCTTGAATCTAATTTCGGGACCCAACACAATTTCCAGGTTAGAGATTTGCAAATTATAAAGAAAAAGATTGTCAACTTTGGAGCCCTTTGGCCATTTTGTGGGAATCTTTTGATGGATAGTTCTAAATTAAACTTGGCAGCTTTAAAGATTACACACGAAAAAAAATTAACCTGAACATTTCAGCAAAATGCATCCAGAAATAAGCAGTACAGAGGAGAAAATGTCAAAATCAATACACTACGTCAATGTACACCAATACATACAAAAAACTATTTCGTAACCATGGTTACTGAAATATAAAAATCCTCTTGGGTCCCGAAATTAGATTCAAGAAAAACCAAACTTTGAAGAAATCGGCCCAGTAGTTTTTGCGCAGCGGCCCAAAAGGGCAGTGACATTTACTTCTGAATCCGACTATAGGGCTGTTTTGTAACTATGTTTTTTCAGATGTTATACTATAGCCAACTCTATATCAGTATAACAGTGATGGCATGCATGCATGGTCGGGACATGATGGCTGACTGCTGGATTTCAACATTATCAGTGACCACATGACAATCAGAGATCACCTGGGGAGAAGGGCTGAGCTACACTCAATTCAGAATCAAACAAAAACCTTGCATCTCCCATCCAACATCAGAGCTCCAGTCGATTCTCGTTTAAGACAAACCACACCATCCCACAACTATTGCATGATTAACCCCTAAAATTGACAAGTTCTTCCTCAAACTCTCCCTTTCATATCGACAGGTGAGCACAATGGCCCTGACCATTTCATCTTGTATAGGTGGTTAGTGTTGGATTTGGTACTGATACCATATTTATCAACATTAAAATCGACTGTTTAATTACGGTTAAAAGTCGACTGCTTTACTTACATCAGGTAGCGCAGTTCACTGTCTTTTCACGATTCATGGTGAACAATGTACAGCGGATAATCTAAACTATCAAAAGTGTCCCACAGCGGTTTACCAATAGAAAACTGACACACTAACATAAATACGTTGACCGTCCAGGTAAGAATTGTTACATATACCTTTATATATCAATATCTTAACTACATGTACTAAACATTAACCTGACCTTACAGATAATAGTATTTTTTATGTAATTCGGCTATTTGATGTATTTAGCACAACCTAAAAAACTAAAATAGATATTGTTTAATCAAACACTATTCTACGACAGATATTCACACTGAAGTATTTTCCATCCCGCTAGATCTGCGGAAACAGTAATATAGTATGAGAACTTGAGAAATGAAGAATTGGGCATGATACATGTAGCTTGATGATTTAAAGATGTTGGTAGGTTATGTTATCATTATCATTATGTTTCTAGTTCCATGTCTGCCAGGTTTTCGTCCAATGACCGGTGTCCATTTTTGTTCCCTTGGGTCTGTTCTTTTGTTGTCTCAAAAGGTTTGAAATGATGACAAACAACACATAGTTTGACAATGTCACACTTGAAAAAAAATTCAACTTGGCGACAAAACTAGCCATTTACATTTGCACCATCGATATGAGGGAGTGACCGCATTTTTTTACGTTTTCCGGTTGGGCGTGGCAGAGACAATCAGCACTCGACTCAACATTTTTATCGAGAAAAACCGAAATGCTAATCGGACTTGTCACTGCCTTCCCTAAAAGCATGTAAAAGTAAAGGAAAGGAAAGAAAATGTGTACCTACCTGAATTATCTGTACCAGCGAATCAATGTTTTCCCTTATGAAATCGAAAATAAAGAAATGGGACAGGTACAATCCGAGGTCCAAAAAAGCGAGCATTCCTTGTTGCCATGCGAGTCGTCGCCAAATTAGGAAAATCGATGCGGGCTATTCGACAAAGATAGCTGTTTCGTGCAGGTGGCGTAGTGGAGAGATGATTCGGTGAGTTTCTATTCTTGTCAAATGGTTTATTCATCACGTGAGTCTCATTGAAAATGTCATATTATTAGTTCAAATAGTTTATTGGTGGTCAAACTTGGCTATCATCCCCCGCTGTATCAATGTGTACGTCTACTTTAGATTACATCACAGTGGGTCCACAAGATGTTGTTTATTTATTATTGTTATTGTTGCTTGATTATTTGTATCGGTCATTCACTGCTCATTAAACCTCATTAACTTAGCATATGATAATGTCCTAGGTTCAGAACAATAAAGGCAGTCAGTGTAAGAAAACTCGGGTAATGTCGGAGTATTCTCGGAAAGAAAAATAGCTTTCTACTATAGTCCATTTATAAATGTTCTGTCCTAGTCGTTTGGGATCTAGAGGGCAAACGACTGGTCGGATTTCTTTGAAGTTTGATTTTGGTGCAAGAATCAATAAAAAAAACTTCAAAGAAATCCGACCAGTAGTTTACCCTGCAGAGCCCCAAACAATGCAGACATTACATTTACGAATGGACTGGAGTGTGTAAACCATTACAGCTACTACAAATGGAGCCTGGGGCTATGAACCCTCAGAAGCAAAACCGTGTATTCCAGTTATATTGATATTCTACACTGCGCACGTACTAATTGTTGATTCACTTTGCTGTAGGATATATAATTATGACGCTCTCTGAACGGTACGCAATCTCTCATCAGAGATGCATCAGGAATGGTCCAGGGTATCGTGACTCCGACTCCAACTTTTGGTCGTCGTTTGTCCTGTTTGAGTTGACGGTCAGAGAACGATTCTACGCATTTGTTTTTCAAGATTAAACCACCAATTAGAAAGTAAAATGGCTGGCCACATAACTCATAACCAACTAGGCTAACTGGATTTTCCACAAAAGATTGGTGGCAAACTGTAAAAGGAGGCTTTTTATTATAGTGATAGAGTGTCCGCCATGATGTACACGCGGCGACCGGACGACACATGCGGGGAGTGGTATTCACCCCCGACGGAGAAACTGGTCGGCCAGAACGAGTACTATTCCATAAAGTCATTGCGAGATTTAGGCATCTGGGAGGCACTTGTAGCGTTCGCTATTCCAGCGTACGTGGCTCCTATCTTAATTGTAATCGGTACTGTTTTCAATATAACAACAATCGTCGTGGTCGCAAGGGGACGGCTTGGAAATATTTCGACGCGAATCCTGCTGATAGTTCTTTCTCTGAGCGATTTGACGGTTCTTTACGTTGGATGTCTTGAATTCGCACTCATTTGGGGTTATGATATCGCAGTGAGAAATATGACGGATTTCTTATGTAAAGTCAGCGTTTTCTTCGTCGAGTTCACACCGATGTTTTCCTCGTGGTGTGTTCTTCTTGTCACCATGGAGCGTTTTATATGCGTCATGTTCCCTTTAAAAGCACGATTACTTTGTACCAAGACAGTGACATATTGCACGATATTGGGAATTTTTATTATACTCCTTGTGCTCAATACGCACATCCTCATTTTTAAAGGACTTTCGCCCGATGTCTTCTCGTGCGATGCCGGCACGGTTGGATCTCCATATCACGCCTTTTATTACAACGAATGGAGCATCATACGAATTGCTGTGTACTCCGCAATACCCTTCACTGGAATAACTATCTTCAATGTATTTATTATTCTGACGCTCCTGAAGAGACAGACGATACATGATCAACCGAAACAAGATTCAAACCTCAGGAGCATAACAAATATGTTGGTAGTTGTCAGTATCGTCTTTGTCATTCTTACATTGCCAAACCAACTTTTTTACCCATTGGCAGAAATATATTTCCCAAGTTTACCGATAGGTGAAGTAACGGCACAATGGGAGGCTGTGTATTACTTGCTTAGGTTTTCAAGCAGGGCCATGACATACTCTAACCACACCATCAACTTCATTCTTTACTGTATCAGTGGATCGCAATTTCGAGCAGCCTTTATAAGACAAATGAAGGATCTCAGGAAATCTCTCTGTGGCTGAGTCTGCCGGTCTCATCACTGGTGTGAACGAGGTCCACATCCCCGCCTGTGAAATACACAAATGTACTTGTAAAGTTCTTCAGACGTGGGTCGTTTTCAGGGAATGAAAGCATATCCTGTACTATTTAGGTATCTACCTCCAATGTGTAAGTTTTTGTATTTCATGCCAACCTCTCTGTTGGTCTCGGCATCAATCTTAGCAGGTCTGCCGCACTGGCTGGTAAGACCTTAACAGGCAAATGGCCATATTCAAACTAGACATGTACATGTACGTGAAAACATGTCAGATATCCGACCAACAAAAAACTAGCTGATCAGGAATTCGGTGCATTGAAGAAAAAAAACTCTTGCGAAATAGCGTTCTTTACGGTGGCCCATTAGGGACATCATGTTTTTTTTTAGATTCAAATACGATTTTTTTTTCTCGAATTTTCTCCACGGAATTAAGTATTTTCTCCGCGGAAATAACATTTATCTCCACGGAAATAACATTTATCTCCACGGAAATAAATACTTTTCTCCACGGAAATAAATACTTTTCTCCACGGAATTAAGTATTTTCTCCGCGGAAATAACATTTATCTCCACGGAAATAACATTTATCTCCACGGAAATAAATACTTTTCTCCACGGAAATAAATACTTTTCTCCACGGAATTAAGTATTTTCTCCGCGGAAATAACATTTATCTCCACGGAAATAAATACTTTTCTCCACGGAAATAAATACTTTTCTCCACGGAATTAAGTATTTTCTCCGCGGAAATAACATTTATCTCCACGGAAATAAATACTTTTCTCCACGGAAATAAATACTTTTCTCCACGGAATTAAGTATTTTCTCCGCGGAAATAACATTTATCTCCACGGAAATAACATTTATCTCCACGGAAATAAATACTTTTCTCCACGGAAATAAATACTTTTCTCCACGGAATTAAGTATTTTCTCCGCGGAAATAACATTTATCTCCACGGAAATAAATACTTTTCTCCACGGAATTAAGTATTTTCTCCGCGGAAATAACATTTATCTCCACGGAAATAAATACTTTTCTCCACGGAATTAAGTATTTTCTCCGCGGAAATAAATAATTGATTCCGCTGATATGATTGGTCCTGCATTTTAGAGGACGAGGTCAAGGTGAAACTATTAACCCTTAAACCCCAACCTTGCGGTAGGCTCGGGAACCAAGCTGTACAGGCGCTGCCCGCTGGAACACGAGGCCGCTTGTCAATCCCGTTTGACATTGTCAGATCTGACTATACGTGTATAGTGTTGGCATGAAGACTGTGGAAGATGTAAGTAACACGATGATTGTCAGATTTGATACGTTTTGAATCATAAAAATGCAGTTGGTAGCATCTTTGTAGAGTGGCCTAGTATCAGTGAAGAAAACGGTACGTGGAGACCCACTGCCGATGTTATGTATAGCTAGCTATCGCGCGCAGTAGCTAGCTATACATAACATCGGCAGTGGGTCTCCACGTACCGTTTTCTTCACTGATACTAGGCCACTCTACAAAGATGCTACCAACTGCATTTTTATGATTCAAAACGTATCAAATCTGACAATCATCGTGTTACTTACATCTTCCACAGTCTTCATGCCAACACTATACACGTATAGTCAGATCTGACAATGTCAAACGGGATTGACAAGCGGCCTCGTGTTCCAGCGGGCAGCGCCTGTACAGCTTGGTTCCCGAGCCTACCGCAAGGTTGGGGTTTAAGGGTTAATAGTTTCACCTTGACCTCGTCCTCTAAAATGCAGGACCAATCATATCAGCGGAATCAATTATTTATTTCCGCGGAGAAAATACTTAATTCCGTGGAGAAAAGTATTTATTTCCGTGGAGAAAAGTATTTATTTCCGTGGAGATAAATGTTATTTCCGCGGAGAAAATACTTAATTCCGTGGAGAAAAGTATTTATTTCCGTGGAGAAAAGTATTTATTTCCGTGGAGATAAATGTTATTTCCGTGGAGATAAATGTTATTTCCGCGGAGAAAATACTTAATTCCGTGGAGAAAAGTATTTATTTCCGTGGAGAAAAGTATTTATTTCCGTGGAGATAAATGTTATTTCCGCGGAGAAAATACTTAATTCCGTGGAGAAAAGTATTTATTTCCGTGGAGAAAAGTATTTATTTCCGTGGAGATAAATGTTATTTCCGTGGAGATAAATGTTATTTCCGCGGAGAAAATACTTAATTCCGTGGAGAAAAGTATTTATTTCCGTGGAGAAAAGTATTTATTTCCGTGGAGATAAATGTTATTTCCGTGGAGATAAATGTTATTTCCGCGGAGAAAATACTTAATTCCGTGGAGAAAATTCGAGAAAAAAAAATCGTATTTGAATCTAAAAAAAAACATGATGTCCCTAATGGGCCACCGTAGTTCTTCCTAAGGTCGCAAGGAAATCCACGGAGCGAGCAATCTTAATATCCAAGGACTCGACGTTAATTTGACTGACTACATGAACAGCGATTTACGTTAAACGTTTTTGTTACCGAAGCAATGTACAACACTGTGCACGTAGTCAATGTACAGCTCTTCTCACAATATCGAGACGATGTGATGATACTGACAGAGCAATGGCATCAACCTTCCTGCCAGTCCAGGGTATCACGTCGTCCATCCAAATTAACTTTGGACGGCCTCATCTACTGTGCCTGCAAGATGGTATTTGCTAGTGTTCCCTTGCACCAGTAGAACCCTTTGGTCAAGAAAATGCCATTTTGGACAAGAATTTACCAAGGTTTTCGAGGTTTTTCCGAGATAAACCGGGTTTTTGCCGAGAATTTCAGCACCCAAAATTTTGCTAAAATCACTGAAGTATTGAAAGTGAAAAGGGCTTCCATATTGTTTTCAACTTAATGCCCAATGAGCATCATGAGAGTTGTTTGGACAAGGACCAGGGCCAAGAAGATAGTTAAGTCACCCTTTGCAAGTTTGCGCCATTTCTTTGAAATATCATGACGCCCGGTGTACTGAATGACCCGTTCTCTTACTTGGATGTTGGTGGTGTGGGATGTATAGTGGATATCTCCTGTAGCAGTTCAGCTCAAATGCGTCGATCAAGGTCCAGGATTCTGCATGATATAAAAACACCGAGATGACCTCTGAAAGTGGAGTTTGACGTCATTGAGATGATTCTGTCGCTCCAAATTCTCTACAGTCTGGCAAGGATAGGATAAAACTCCAGTTACTTAGTGGTGTTACTTCTGGATCTATTCTTCCGACTCATCTTCGTCTCTCCATTTGTTTCTTTTATTAACAAGCAGGTGGTAATAACGAGGTTTCACACGCAAACCACAAGGAGTTGGAAAGGTGTACAAGTCCTATTACTTCTCGTGTCATGACACATATTCCCGAATCATCCGAGAGTATGCGACCAAGTTGTTGTTATTGTATCTTATTAATTTATATCAGTCATTCACTGCTCATTAGGCCTCATTTACTTAGCCTTTTAATCTCTTAAAGGCCAACGCTGTTCGTTAAAAATGTTGAATTTGTAATTGAATTTAAAAATGTCCAATTGCGGAAATACATACTGAATATAAATTTCAACATTGCCATGTAGACTGATATACAAATACTATGAATGCCAAGTTTAAACAAATTTGTACTTATAACTGCACTATACGACATTGTGTATCAGTCGATTTCTATTCAACTGGACCACAAGTAATTATGAACGGTGTACCCCTTTAATGGGGAAGCCATGAGAATTTCTGAGGTTCAGGAAAAGTAAGAGCAGTGTGAGAAAACGCGTATAATCTCGGAGTTTCCTCGGAAAGAAATCAGGAATCACACGAAGAACTATTTTTAAGTCGGAAAAAGCTTCCTACTAGTGTGTTATGCGATGCAGCTACCGACTGCAGCCTCGGGCTATGAACCTTCAGTAGCAAACCCGTGGAATCGAGTTATACTGATATTCTACACTGCGCACGAAATTGTTGATTCACTTAAGTTGCTGTCGGCTATTTACCATGGTGAGGGATTGCTTAACGTTGATGACTCTGACTCCAACTTTTGGTCGTCTCGTGTCATGTTTGAATTTGCTGATCAGAGAACGAATTGTTTCGAAACACGGCGGAGGTTAAAGTGTATGTTTTGTTGCCTGATTTAAGTCAAGATGACCTCATGTGTCCTAGGGAAGTAATAGGTGGACAAATTATATCAACTCAACAGTTTTAACTATTGCTTTGTCGGGTGGTGAATAAATTAATCTTAACTGTTGCTACTTTCAAAACTTTTGGTTGATTCCTGACTATCTAAAGAAACGATTTTCCTAAAAGTAAGAAATGATCTGAAAGGGTCAGTCATAGAAGGGTGCAAACCAATTTGTCAGCTTGATTTGCATGAAATTACGCGAAGGACATCTGCCCATTTTAACATAGCAATTTGTTTTCTGTGCATTTCTTTCCAAAATAAAACCAGCAAATCGTTTTCGACGCATTCGTTATTCAAGTTAAAACCACCAATTAGATATTAAAGTATCTGGCCACAAGCCTCCTTTACCAACTAGGCTAATTGGATTTTCCACAAAAGATCGGCGTTAAATTCTTACCATATAGTGTGATAGAGTGTCCGCCATGATGCAGACGCGGCAAACGGACGCCACATGGGAGCGGGATTCAACGTCGACGGAGAAACTGGTCGGCGAGTACGAGTACTATTCCCTAAAGTCATTGCGAGATTTAGGCATCTGGGAGGCACTTGTAGCGTTCGCTATTCCAGCGTACGTGGCTCCTATCTTAATTGTAATCGGTACTGTTTTCAATATAACAACAATCGTCGTGGTCGCAAGGGGACGGCTTGGAAATATTTCGACGCGAATCCTGCTGATAGTTCTTTCTCTGAGCGATTTGACGGTTCTTTACGTTGGATGTCTTGAATTCGCACTCATTTGCATGGGGTTATGATATCGCAGTGAGAAATATGACGGATTTCTTATGTAAAGTCAGCGTTTTCTTCGTCGAGTTCACACCGATGTTTTCCTCGTGGTGTGTTCTTCTTGTCACCATGGAGCGTTTTATATGCGTCATGTTCCCTTTAAAAGCACGATTACTTTGTACCAAGACAGTGACATATTGCACGATATCGGGAATTTTTATTATACTCCTTGTGCTCAATACGCACATCCTCATTTTTATCGGACTTTCGACCGATGTCTTCTCGTGCGATGCCGGCACGGTTGGATCTCCATATGAGGCATTTTATAGCAAAGAATGGAGCATCATACGAATTGCTGTGTACTCCGCTATACCCTTCACTGGAATAACTATCTTCAATGTATTTATTATTCTGACACTCCTGAAGAGACAGACTATACATGATCAACCCAAACAAGATTCAAACCTCAGGAGCATAACAAATATGTTGTTAGTTGTCAGTATCGTCTTTGTCATTCTTACATTGCCAAACCAACTTTTTTCCCGATTGGCAGAAATATATTTCCCGAGTTTACCGATAGGTGAAGTAACGGCACAATGGGAGGCTGTGTATTACTTGCTTAGGTTTTCAAGCAGGGCCATGACATACTTTAACCACACCATCAACTTCATTCTTTACTGTATCAGTGGATCGCAATTTCGAGCAGCCTTCATAAGACAAATGAAGGATCTCTGGAAATCTCTCTGCGGCTGAGTCTGACGGTCTCGTCACTGGTGTGAACCAGGTCCACATCCCCGCCTGTGAAATACACAAATGTACTTCTAAAGTTCTTCAGACGCGGGTCGTTTTCAGGGAATGAAAGCATATCCTGTACTATTTAGGTATCTACCTCCAATGTGTAAGTTTTTGTATTTCATGCCAACCTCTCTGTTGGTCTCGGCATCAATCTTAGTAGGTCTGCTGCACGGGCTGGTAAGACCTTAACAGGCAAATGGCCATATTCAAACTAGACATGTACATGTACGTGAAAACGTGTCAGATATCCGACCAACAAAAAACTAGCTCACCAGGAATTCGGTGCATTGAAGAAAAAAAACTCTTGCGAAATAGCGTTTTTCCTAAGGTCGCAAGGAAATCGATGGAGCGAACAATCTTAATATCCAAGGACTCGACGTTAATTTGACTGACTACATGAACAGCGATTTACGTTAAAAACTTTTGTTACCGAAGCAATGTACAACACTGTGCACGTAGTCAATGAACAGCTCTTCTCACAATATCGAGACGATGTGATGATACTGACAGAGCTATGGCATCAACCGCCTCCTGTTCAGGGCATCACGTCGTCCATCCAAATTAACTTTGTACGGCCTCATCTACTGTGCCTGCAAGATGGTATTTGCTAGTGTTCCCTTGCACCAGCAGAACCCTTTGGTCAAGAAAATGCCATTTTGGACACGAATTTACAAAGGTTTTGGAGGGTTTTCCGAGATAAACCGGGTTTTTGCCGAGAATTTCAATACCCATGATTTTGCCAAAATCACTGAAGTATTAAATCTGAAAAGGGCTTCCACATTGTTTTCAACTTAAAGCCCAATAGTTGTTTGAACGAGGACCAGGGCCAAGAAGAAAGTTAAGTCACCCTTTGCAAATTTGCGCCGTTTCTTTGAAATATCATGACGCCCGGTGTACTGAATGACCCGTTCTCTTATTTGGATGTTGGTGGTGTGGGATGTATAGTGGATGTTGAATAGTCTCCTGTAGCAGTTCAGCTCAAATGCGTCGATCAAGGTCCAGGATTCTGCCCCATATAAAAACACCGAGATGACCTCTGAAAGTGGAGTTTGACGTCATTGAGATGATTCTGTCGCTCCAAATTCTCTACAGTCTGGCTAGGATAGGATAAAACTCCAGTTACTTAGTGGCGTCACTTCTGGATCTATTCTCCCGACTCATCTTCGTCTCTCCATTTGTTTCTTTTATTAACAAGCAGGTGGTAATAACGAGGTTTCACACGCAAACCACAAGGAGTGGGAAAGGTGTACAAGTCCTATTACTTCTCGTGTCATGACACATATTCCCAAATCATCCGAGAGTATGCGACCAAGTTGTTGTTATTGTATCTTATTAATTTATATCGGTCATTCACTGCTCATTAAGGTTCATTTACTTAGTCTTTTGATCTCTTAAAGGCCAACGCTGTTCGTTAAAAATGTTGAATTTAAATTTCAACATTGCCGTTGTGTAGACTGATATACAAATACTATGAATGCCAAGTTTAAACAAATTTGTACTCATAACTGCACTATACGACATTGTGTATCAGTCGATTTCTATTCAACTGGACCACAAGTAATTATGAACGGCGTACCCCTTTAATGGGGAAGCCATGAGAATTCCTGAGGTTCAGGAAAAATAAGAGCAGTGTGAGAAAACGCGTATAATCTCGGAGTTTCCTCGGAAAGAAATCAGGAAACACACGAAAAACCATTTTTAAGTCGGAAAAAGCTTCCTACTAGTGTGTTATGCGATGCAGCTACAGCCTGCAGCCTCGGGCTATGAACCTTCAGCAGCAAACCCGTGGAATCGAGTTATACTGATATTCTACACTGCTGCACGAAATTGTTGATTCACTTAAGTTGCTGTCGGCTATTTACCATGGTGAGGGATTGCTTAACGTTGATGACTCTGACTCCAACTTTTGGTCGTCTCGTGTCATGTTTGAATTTGCTGATCAGAGAACGAATTGTTTCGAAACACGGCGGAGGTTAAAGTGTATGTTTTGTGGAAGTAATATGTGGACAAATTATATCAACTCAACAGTTTTAACTATTGTTTTGTCGGGTGGTGAATAAATTAATCTTTACTGTTGCTACTTTCAAAACTTTTGGTTGATTCCTGACTATCTAAAGAAACGATTTTCCTAAAAGAGAGAAATGATCTGAAAGGGTCAGTCACAGAAGGGTGCAAACCAATTTGTCAGCTTGATTTGCATGAAATTACGCGAAGGACATCTGCCCATTTTAACATAGCAATTTGTTTTCTGTGCATTTCTTTCCAAAATAAAACCAGCAAATCGTTTTCTAGGCATTCGTTATTCAAGTTAAAATAACCAATTAGATATTAAAGTATCTGGTCACAAGCCTCCCTTACCAACTAGGCTAATTGGATTTTCCACAAAAGATCGGCGTTAAATTCTTACCATATAGTGTGATAGAGTGTCCGCCATGATGCAGACGCGGCAGACGGACGCCACATGGGAGCGGGATTCAACGTCGACGGAGAAACTGGTCGGCGAGTACGAGTACTATTCCCTAAAGTCATTGCGAGATTTAGGCATCTGGGAGGCACATGTAGCGTTCGCTATTCCAGCGTACGTGGCTCCTATCTTAATTGTAATCGGTACTGTTTTCAATATAACAACAATCGTCGTGGTCGCAAGGGGACGGCTTGGAAATATTTCGACGCGAATCCTGCTGATAGTTCTTTCTCTGAGCGATTTGACGGTTCTTTACGTTGGATGTGTTGAATTCGCACTCATTGTTGGTTATGATATCGAAGTGAGAAAGATGACGGAATTCTTATGTAAAGTCAGCGTTTTCTTCGTCGAGTTCACACCGATGTTTTCCTCGTGGTGTGTTCTCCTTGTCACCATGGAGCGTTTTATATGCGTCATGTTCCCTTTAAAAGCACGATTACTTTGTACCAAGACAGTGACATATTGCACGATATCGGGGATATTTATTATACTCCTTGTGCTCAATATGCACATCCTCATTTTTTTCGGACTTTCGCTTGATGTCTTCTCGTGCGATGCCGGCACGGTTGGATCTCCATATCACGCATTTTATAACAACGAATGGAGCATCATACGAATCGCTGTGTACTCCGCTATACCCTTCACTGGAATAACGATCTTCAATGTATTTATCATTCTGATGCTCCTGAAGAGACATATGATACATGATCAACCGAAACAAGATTCAAACCTCAGGAGCATAACAAATATGTTGGTAGTTGTCAGTATCGTCTTTGTCATTCTTACATTGCCAAACCAACTTTTTTATCGATTGGCAGAAATATATTTCCCAAGTTTACCGATAGGTGAAGTAACGGCGCAATGGGAGGCTATGTATTACGTGCTTAGGTTTTCAAGCAGGGCCATGACATACTTTAACCACACCATCAACTTCATTCTTTACTGTATCAGTGGATCGCAATTTCGAGCAGCCTTCATAAGACAAATGAAGGATCTCTGGAAATCTCTCTGTGGCTGAGTCTTGACGGTCTCGTCACTGGTGTGAACGAGGTCCACATTCCCCGGCCTGTGAAATACACAAATGTACTTGTAAAATCCTTCAGATGTTGGTCGTTGGTCGAATATAAATTTCAACATTGCCATCTAGACTGATATACAAATACTATGAATGCCAAGTTTAAACAAATTTGTACTCATAACTGCACTATACGACATTGTGTACAGTCGATTTCTATTCAACTGGACCACAAGTAATTATGAACGGTGTACCCCTTTAATGGGGAAGCCATGAGAATTTCTGAGGTTCAGGAAAAATAAGAGCATTGTGAGAAAACGCGTATAATCTCGGAGTTTCCTCGGAAAGAAATCAGGAAACACACGAAAAACCATTTTTAAGTCGGAAAAAGCTTCCTACTAGTGTGTTATGCGATGCAGCTACAGCCTGCAGCCTCGGGCTATGAACCTTCAGCAGCAAACCCGTGGAATCGAGTTATACTGATATTCTACACTGCTGCACGAAATTGTTGATTCACTTAAGTTGCTGTCGGCTATTTACCATGGTGAGGGATTGCTTAACGTTGATGACTCTGACTCCAACTTTTGGTCGTCTCGTGTCATGTTTGAATTTGCTGATCAGAGAACGAACTGTTTCGAAACACGGCGGAGGTTAAAGTGCATGCTTTGTTGCCTGATTTAAGTCAAGATGACCTCATGTGTCCTAGGGAAGTAATAGGTGGACAAATTATATCAACTCAATAGTTTTAACTATTGTTTTGTCGGGTGGTGAATAAATTAATCTTAACTGTTGCTACTTTCAAAATATTTGGTTGATTCCTGACTATCTAAAGGAACGATTTTCCTAAAAGAAAGAAATGATCTGAAAGGGTCAGTCACAGAAGGGTGCAAACCAATTTGTCAGCTTGATTTGCATGAAATTACGCGAAGGACATCTGCCCATTTTAACATAGCAATTTGTTTTCTGTGCATTTCTTTCCAAAATAAAACCAGCAAATCGTTTTCTACGCATTCGTTATTCAAGTTAAAACCACCAATTAGATATCAAAGTATCTGGCCACAAGCCTCCCTTACCAACTAGGCTAATTGGATTTTCCACAAAAGATCGGCGTTAAATTCTTACCATATAGTGTGATAGAGTGTCCGCCATGGTGCAGACGCGGCAGACGGACGCCACATGGGAGCGGGATTCAACGTCGACGGAGAAACTGGACGGCGAGTACGAGTACTATTCCCTAAAGTCATTGCGAGATTTAGGCATCTGGGAGGCACATGTAGCGTTCGCTATTCCAGCGTACGTGGCTCCTATCTTAATTGTAATCGGTACTGTTTTCAATATAACAACAATCGTCGTGGTCGCAAGGGGACGGCTTGGAAATATTTCGACGCGAATCCTGCTGATAGTTCTTTCTCTGAGCGATTTGACGGTTCTTTACGTTGGATGTGTTGAATTCGCACTTATTTGGGGTTATGATATCGAAGTAAGGGAGATGACAGATTTCTCATGTAAAGTCAGCATTTTCTTCATCGAGTTCACACCGATGTTTTCCTCGTGGTGTGTTCTCCTTGTCACCATGGAGCGTTTTATATGCGTCATGTTCCCTTTAAAAGCACGATTACTTTGTACCAAGACAGTGACATATTGCACGATATCGGGGATTTTTATTATACTCCTTGTGCTCAATACGCACATCCTCATTTTTTTCGGACTTTCGCTTGATGTCTTCTCGTGCAATGCCGACACGGTTGGATCTCCATATGACGCATTTTATAGCAACGAATGGAGCATCATACGAATCGCTGTGTACTCCGCTATACCCTTCACTGGAATAACGATCTTCAATGTATTTATTATTCTGATGCTCCTGAAGAGACATATGATACATGATCAACCCAAACAAGATTCAAACCTCAGGAGCATAACAAATATGTTGGTGGTTGTCAGTATCGTCTTTGTCATTCTTACATTGCCAAACCAACTTTTTTATCGATTGGCAGAAATATATTTCCCAAGTTTACCGATAGGTGAAGTAACGGCACAATGGGAGGCTGTGTATTACTTGCTTAGGTTTTCAAGCAGGGCCATGACATACTTTAACCACGCAATCAACTTCATTCTTTACTGTTTCAGTGGATCGCAATTTCGAGCAGCCTTCATAAGACAAATGAAGGATCTCTGGAAATCTCTCTGCGGCTGAGTCTGACGGTCTCGTCACTGGTGTGAACCAGGTCCACATTCCCCCGCCTGTGAAATACACAAAATGTACTTGTAAAGTTCTTCAGACGTGGGTCGTTTTCAGGGAATGAAAGCATATCCTGTACTATTTAGGTATCTACCTCCAATGTGCAAGTTTTTGTATTTCATGCCAACCTCTCTGTTGGTCTCGGCATCAATCGTAACAAGTCTGCTGCACGGGCTGGTAAGACCTTAACAGGCAAATGGCCATATTCAAACTAGACATGTACATGTACGTGAAAACGTGTCAGATATCCGACCAACAAAAAACTAGCTCACCAGGAATTCGGTGCATTGAAGAAAAAAAACTCTTGCGAAATAGCGTTTTTCCTAAGGTCGCAAGGAAATCGATGGAGCGAACAATCTTAATATCCAAGGACTCGACGTTAATTTGACTGACTACATGAACAGCGATTTACGTTAAAAACTTTTGTTACCGAAGCAATGTACAACACTGTGCACGTAGTCAATGAACAGCTCTTCTCACAATATCGAGACGATGTGATGATACTGACAGAGCTATGGCATCAACCTCCTCCTGTTCAGGGCATCACGTCGTCCATCCAAATTAACTTTGTACGGCCTCATCTACTGTGCCTGCAAGATGGTATTTGCTAGTGTTCCCTTGCACCAGCAGAACCCTTTGGTCAAGAAAATGCCATTTTGGACAAGAATTTACCAAGGTTTTGGAGGGTTTTCCGAGATAAACCGGGTTTTTGCCGAGAATTTCAATACCCATGATTTTGCCAAAATCACTGAAGTATTAAATCTGAAAAGGGCTTCCACATTGTTTTCAACTTAAAGCCCAATAGTTGTTTGAACGAGGACCAGGGCCAAGAAGAAAGTTAAGTCACCCTTTGCAAATTTGCGCCGTTTCTTTGAAATATCATGACGCCCGGTGTACTGAATGACCCGTTCTCTTATTTGGATGTTGGTGGTGTGGGATGTATAGTGGATGTTGAATAGTCTCCTGTAGCAGTTCAGCTCAAATGCGTCGATCAAGGTCCAGGATTCTGCCCCATATAAAAACACCGAGATGACCTCTGAAAGTGGAGTTTGACGTCATTGAGATGATTCTGTCGCTCCAAATTCTCTACAGTCTGGCTAGGATAGGATAAAACTCCAGTTACTTGGTGGCGTCACTTCTGGATCTATTCTCCCGACTCACCTTCGTCTCTCCATTTGTTTCTTTTATTAACAAGCAGGTGCCAGTGGTAATAACGAGGTTTCACACGCAAACCGCAAGGAGTGGGAAAGGTGTACAAGTCCTATTACTTCTCGTGTCATGACACATATTCCCAAATCATCCGAGAGTATGCGACCAAGTTGTTGTTATTGTATCTTATTAATTTATATCGGTCATTCACTGCTCATTAGGCCTCATTTACTTAGTCTTTTAATCTCTTAAAGGCGTTAAAAATGCTGAATTAGTAATTGAATTTAAAAATGTCCAATTGTGGAAATACATACTGAATATAAATTTCAACATTGCCATGTAGACTGATATACAAATACTATGAATGCCAAGTTTAAACAAATTTCAACATTGCCGTTGTGTAGACTGATATACAAATACTATGAATACCAAGTTTAAACAAATTTCAACATTGCCGTTGTGTAGACTAATATACATGTACAAATACTATGAATACCAAGTTTAAACAAATTTGTACTCATAACTGCACTACACGACATTGTGTATCAGTCGATTTCTATTCAACTGGACCACAAGTAAATATGAACCTTTAATGGGGAAGCCATGAGAATTTGTGAGGTTCAGGAAAAGTAAGAGCATTGTGAGAAAACGCGTATAATCTCGGAGTTTCCTTGGAAAGAAATCAGGAAACACCTGAAAAGCCATTTTTAAGTCGGAAAAAGCTTCCTACTAGTGTGTTATGCGATGCAGCTACAGCCTGCAGCCTCGGGCTATGAACCTTCAGTAGCAAACCCGTGGAATCGAGTTATACTGATATTCTACACTGCTGCACGAAATTGTTGATTCACTTAAGTTGCTGTCGGCTATTTACCATGGTGAGGGATTGCTTAACGCTGATGACTCTGACTCCAACTTTTGGTCGTCTCGTGTCATGTTTGAATTTGCTGATCAGAGAACGAATTGTTTCGAAACACGGCGGAGGTTAAAGTGTATGTTTTGTTGCCTGATTTAAGTCAAGATGACCTCATGTGTCCTAGGGAAGTAATAGATGGACAAATTATATCAACTCAATAGTTTTAACTATTGTTTTGTCGGGTGGTGAATAATTTAATCTTAACTGTTGCTACTTTCAAAATTTTTGGTTGATTCCTGACTATCTAAAGAAACGATTTTCCTAAAAGAAAGAAAGGGTCAGAAAGGGTCAATCACAGAAGGGTGCATAGCAGATTTGCCAGCTTGATTTGCATGAAATTACGCGAAGGACATCTGCCCATTTTAACATAGCAATTTGTTTTCTGTGCATTTCTTTCCAAAATAAAACCAGCAAATCGGTTTCTACGCATTCGTTATTCAGGTTAAAACCACCAATTAGATATAAAAGTATCTGGCCGCAAGCCTCCCTTACCAACTAGGCTAATTGGATTTTCCACAAAAGATCGGCGTTAAATTCTTACCATATAGTGTGATAGAGTGTCCGCCATGATGCAGACGCGGCAAACGGACGCCACATGGGAGCGGGATTCAACGTCGACGGAGAAACTGGTCGGCGAGTACGAGTACTATTCCCTAAAGTCATTGCGAGATTTAGGCATCTGGGAGGCACTTGTAGCGTTCGCTATTCCAGCGTACGTGGCTCCTATCTTAATTGTAATCGGTACTGTTTTCAATATAACAACAATCGTCGTGGTCGCAAGGGGACGGCTTGGAAATATTTCGACGCGAATCCTGCTGATAGTTCTTTCTCTGAGCGATTTGACGGTTCTTTACGTTGGATGTCTTGAATTCGCACTCATTTGGGGTTATGATATCGCAGTGAGAAATATGACGGATTTCTTATGTAAAGTCAGCGTTTTCTTCGTCGAGTTCACACCGATGTTTTCCTCGTGGTGTGTTCTTCTTGTCACCATGGAGCGTTTTATATGCGTCATGTTCCCTTTAAAAGCACGATTACTTTGTACCAAGACAGTGACATATTGCACGATATCGGGGATTTTTATTATACTTCTTGTGCTCAATACGCACATCCTCATTTTTATCGGACTTTCGCCCGATGTCTTCTCGTGCGATGCCGGCACGGTTGGATCTCCATATGAGGCATTTTATAGCAAAGAATGGAGCATCATACGAATTGCTGTGTACTCCGCTATACCCTTCACTGGAATAACTATCTTCAATGTATTTATTATTCTGACACTCCTGAAGAGACAGACTATACATGATCAACCCAAACAAGATTCAAACCTCAGGAGCATAACAAATATGTTGTTAGTTGTCAGTATCGTCTTTGTCATTCTTACATTGCCAAACCAACTTTTTTCCCGATTGGCAGAAATATATTTCCCGAGTTTACCGATAGGTGAAGTAACGGCACAATGGGAGGCTGTGTATTACTTGCTTAGGTTTTCAAGTAGGGCCATGACATACTTTAACCACACAATCAACTTCATTCTTTACTGTATCAGTGGATCGCAATTTCGAGCAGCCTTCATAAGACAAATGAAGGATCTCTGGAAATCTCTCTGTGGCTGAGTCTTGACGGTCTCGTCACTGGTGTGAACGAGGTCCACATTCCCCCGCCTGTGAAATACACAAATGTACTTGTAAAGTCCTTCAGACGTTGGTCGTTGGTCGAATATAAATTTCAACATTGCCATCTAGACTGATATACAAATACTATGAATGCCAAGTTTAAACAAATTTGTACTCATAACTGCACTATACGACATTGTGTATCAGTCGATTTCTATTCAACTGGACCACAAGTAATTATGAACGGCGTACCCCTTTAATGTGGAAGCAATGAGAATTTCTGAGATTCAGGAAAAATAAGAGCATTGTGAGAAAACGCGTATAATCTCGTAGTTTTCTCGGAAAGAAATCAGGAATCACACGAAAAACTATTTTTAAGTCGGAAAAAGCTTCCTACTAGTGTGTTATGCGATGCAGCTACCGACTGCAGCCTCGGGCTATGAACCTTCAGCAGCAAACCCGTGGAATCGAGTTATACTGATATTCTACACTGCTGCACGAAATTGTTGATTCACTTAAGTTGCTGTCGGCTATTTACCATGGTGAGGGATTGCTTAACGTTTATGACTCTGACTCCAACTTTTGGTCGTCTCGTGTCATGTTTGAATTTGCTGATCAGAGAACGAACTGTTTCGAAACACGGCGGAGGTTAAAGTGTATGCTTTGTTGCCTGATTTAAGTCAAGATGACCTCATGTGTCCTAGGGAAGTAATAGGTGGACAAATTATATCAACTCAATAGTTTTAACTATTGTTTTGTCGGGTGGTGAATAAATTAATCTTAACTGTTGCTACTTTCAAAATATTTGGTTGATTCCTGACTATCTAAAGAAACGATTTTTCCTAAAAGAAGGAAATGATCTGAAAGGGTCAGTCACAGAAGGGTGCAAACCAATTTGTCAGCTTGATTTGCATGAAATTACGCGAAGGACATCTGCCCATATTAACATAGCAATTTGTTTTCTGTGCATTTCTTTCCAAAATAAAACCAGCAAATCGTTTTCTACGCATTCGTTATTCAAGTTAAAACCACCAATTAGATATTAAAGTATCTGGCCACAAGCCTCCCTTACCAACTAGGCTAATTGGATTTTCCACAAAAGATCGGCGTTAAATTCTTACCATATAGTGTGATAGAGTGTCCGCCATGATGCAGAGGCGGCAAACGGACGCCACATGGGAGCGGGATTCAACGTCGACGGAGAAACTGGTCGGCGAGAACGAGTACTATTCCCTAAAGTCATTGCGAGATTTAGGCATCTGGGAGGCACTTGTAGCGTTCGCTATTCCAGCGTACGTGGCTCCTAGCTTAATTGTAATCGGTACTGTTTTCAATATAACAACAATCGTCGTGGTCGCAAGGGGGAGGCTTGGAAATATTTCGACGCGAATCCTGCTGATAGTTCTTTCTCTGAGCGATTTGACGGTTCTTTACGTTGGATGTCTTCAATTCGCACTCTCTATTGGTTATGATATCGAAGTGAGAAAGATGACGGATTTCTTATGTAAAGTCAGCATTTTCTTCGTCGAGTTCACACCGATGTTTTCCTCGTGGTGTGTTCTCCTTGTCACCATGGAGCGTTTTATATGCGTCATGTTCCCTTTAAAAGCACGATTCCTTTGTACCAAGACAGTGACATATTGCACGATATCGGGGATTTTTATTATACTCCTTGTGCTCAATACCCACATCCTCATTTTTAGCGGACTTTCGCCCGATGTCTTCTCGTGCGATGCCGGCACGGTTGGATCTCCATATCACGCATTTTATAACAACGAATGGAGCATCATACGAATCGCTGTGTACTCCGCTATACCCTTCACTGGAATAACTATCTTCAATGTATTTATTATTCTGACGCTCCTGAAGAGACAGACTATACATGATCAACCCAAACAAGATTCAAACATCAGGAGCATAACAAATATGTTGGTAGTTGTCAGTATCGTCTTTGTCATTCTTACATTGCCAAACCAACTTTTTTATCGATTGGCAGAAATATATTTCCCGAGTTTACCGATAGGTGAAGTAACGGCGCAATGGGAGGCTATGTATTACTTGCTTAGGTATTCAAGCAGGGCCATGACATACTTTAACCACACCATCAACTTCATTCTTTACTGTATCAGTGGATCGCAATTTCGAGCAGCCTTTATAAGACAAATGAAGGATCTCAGGAAATTTATCTGTGGCTAGTCAGAAAGTTAAAAGTTAAAGTTAAAGGTTTGGGATTATTGTGTGATATCAACTACAAGTACGATATAGGTTATCATCCGACTTTACACTTCAACCCCGGTCTGTCTTGAAACCTTTCAGTAGACCTCCTTTGAGCTGCTCATCCAGCGCTACAATATGTGCATTTCTGACATTTTCTAAAATTTCTATACCCGGGTCTTAAATGATTTTCCTTTTTTAGACATTTACATGACGTTTTATCAACTTTCTCATAAAGGCAAAACCGTTCAGACTCGATTATTGAATGATAATTTCAGATTATGCGATATCGTGTTTTTAAATCTGAACTACCCAGTTCGATTAGAGTTCATATGATGACCAATACCATTTTTCTCGAAAATCGGATGTAAATTCACTAGTCACTTTTTTCCCATTGATCAATACTCGGTATGGGACAAGCGCCTAAAAAAACCTTGGCAAGACTGGTCACATATGTTTCAAGCCGGGCGCCAATGACAGGCAACATGTGTTGGAATCAGATCCGTCGAGGTCAGAGAAAGGACTTGTCCTTTTCTGATTGATGGGTCATTTGGGAGGGTAACATTCGTGAAAGACACAGACAACAAGCGGGAGGGATGGCCGCTTTACTCTCGCTAAGGAGTTCCTGCAAAGAAACGGGAGGCACTGATAAACTGTACTTGGAACCTGATCCAGAAGGCAGTTCGTTGGATCAAAAGAGGCCTCTCTTACGAAGGCGTAAGAGGTAAGAATGGATACACCTTTTACCAATAACTATGCCGTAGTTTTATTTTCAAATCGTACATAAGTGATCTGTGTTATGGACACAAATGGGGAGAAACCAAACTAAAAAATGAGATCTTTTTATTTTGATTCAGGCTAGATGTGTTTAACATGTTTTATATGAGGATTTGATATCTCGCCCACTTCCCCTACATTTTAGGGGTGTAAGTACAAAATATACAAAAGGTGCATTAGAGTTAATGGTATACAGGACCACGCCCGATTTTTCTAATAACAGTTATAATAACAATTATAATGTTGACACGTTCTAATTGCAGGGTGGCATACTGGCCAGCAGTCCTCGGTCTCTTGGTCATCCTCTTGACCGTAGGAATAATTTGTTACTTTCTCATTGGTAGGTGAACAATCAACAACACAAACTTTCATTTTCGTGTTTTTGCCGTTAAAGCTCAAGGGTTGACCATAGGCAATCACCACCATTTTGGCTAGAACTTGAATCCTAAAGCAATTAAAACTCATTCGAACGAAGTGAAGTTATAAACCTCTTAGAAGTGAATGCCTATTTCAAGGCTAGGAGTCAGTTCGTTGTTTCAAGAGAAGAGACTCTCACTCTCGAAGTTGACATTCACTTCATTTTGAATGAGTTCTAATTGCTTTGAGATTTCAAGTCATTCTAGCCAAACTGGTGGTGCCAATGGTGACTGTCAACCCATATTTATCTGCTCAGAAATGTGTTTCGTCTTCTGCATGATTTGTGGATAGTTTAACACATTGCTATTGACAATGTATTTATTCCTTGAAATTCGGTGCAACATTATGCGAGATTCAAACGATTGTTTTGGTCAAAACCTAACAAATTAAATCTTAATCTAAAAAAGGCCTTGACGATTTGGTGAAAAAGGTTTGCGAGATATAAAAGTCGGCAACCATGGACTGGTAACCTTTTTGAAAAAGAGGCCAGGGTAAACTTTTTAAAAAAGATGCTTTGATTCTTACCATGTTCTACAATTCAACATATTTATTTTCACGTTGGCCCATTTCAGGAAAACTTCACGGAGGTACGTACCTATTATATTGCCTGAAGTGATCAAATCCATAATTCACAGCAGAAAAGATGGTAATGTTCATCGATAAAACTTGCAGATCCAGCGCCGAAGTTTCGCGGTGAAAATTAGCTTCTTTAACGTTACCCAGGATGATCCTGGTAACTTTGAGGTAATATTAGGGTATCCCCATGTTGATGCTGTAAGGTAATGATACTTGCTACAGTTTTATGACACATTTGTGAGCACTGCATTACATCGTAGTTTTATAAAGTTTTGTAAATTGTATTTTTATAAGTCATTATGTCCTGGCCGTATTACAGAAACTGAATTCGAATTTAAGATGGAAAAGGGACTCTGCGAACAACTCAAGGCGTTCTCTGTTAGCGAAAAGTCAAACCTCAAGGACTGCGTCAAGAAATGCGCGGAGGAACACAAGCGCATGTGCAACGCATTCGCTATGACAGGCGGCGCGCCCGAGCGGAGTTGTAAGCTGTACACAGCCACACTATGTCCTGAAGCATTGCTACAGAGCGAGCAGCATTCGGGCCAGAATTCAATGTTCTTCACTAAGAAACAACTCGATGGTAAGAAATGTTTAAATAGTTACACCGCCCACCCCCAAGGTCATCCATTGCCGGAATAAGTACCATTCATAGGATTTATTGTTGAATGCATCAAACTGCTTCATTTCCGATCGAGGATTGTAAACTTTAGCCACATGTTCTTCGAGTCACATTTTAAACATTTATCAGTGCGACACGTTTTTCTGAAATATTTCTTATTCAAAATTACATAGGTCTACCAAGTTAGCTTTATTTGAGAACATATGGTAGCAGCCTTAACAATTTGCCCCATACTAATTAGCTACCGAAAATCCATCCTCGATAGTTATTACACCTAGTATTTACGTAGGCACATGCAGTACTTGTGTTAATAAACAGCCGCCCTGTCAAAGTGTAAGTAATTCGTTAATATAAGGTGTTTTTTTCAACAACACATGTGCTATCAGTCACATTTCTTTCTATTTGCGGCTGTTCACAGAATCATCGTAATTCCACCAGTTCCACTTCCTATCGTCATGACCTATGTGGCCTTGTCGGTCAAAAATACGACTTTGTCACATCCAAAATCGATGACAAAGGTTCTTGCAAGGTTATCGATTATGGTTCGTTCTTTCGTCTTATGTAATCTCAGCGGGCATTTATTGAAAATTTTGATAAGGTGTTCAGCAAACATGTTTGACCGTGATTATATATAGAGTTCACGTTTTTACATGTCACGTGTCACCGTACACTTTTCATGCGTGACATAAAGAACGAACAGGTCATTTCCAAAGAGCAGGTTACATACGATTCACGATGTCACCTTTCAACCTCTCGTCGTAGTTTCAAGCCTAAATCAGTTCACTCGTGACAAGTGAAACATGACAAGTGGCAACGTGAATCCTATATAACTCTGGCTGACATGATAGGGAGGTTGAGAACAGCGACTTATCGATGATTCTTACATGTATACGTGTACGGAAAAAACGGATAAGTCCGTATACGGAAAAAACGGATAAGTCCATGATCGCAACCTCCCTCTCATTCATTAGGTTTTTCTTTGATGGATAAGCTGCTCGTTGATGTTGTTGTATAATCTGTGTAAAGTTCATACCAGTAGTTACATGTACTTCTTGAACGACAAATAATCAGTTCATACCATCTCCTCTTCAGCTGTTCTTCCTACGGGGGAACCAAATCATCACTACAACATCACCGAAACACCTGGGTTATGTCTCTCGCAGCCAACAGCAGTACTTACCAATATAGACAGCGAGGACTGTGAAGAATACTGCTCGCGGCATTCTGAATGCAAATCCTTCCAACGACTTGGAGATGCTGATAGAGTATGCTATGTCTATGAGAAGAACAGTTGTCCTGATATTGACAGCACTCAAGAAGATATGACATACTGTGTCATGGTCGAGCAGCAATTAGGTATTTATTTCTCGTCTAAATGCAAAATGATCCGGATGAATGTGGTCCCATCCGGATAAAAAAAACATCGATCGAGGTAGTTTCAATCTAGATGCATCCGGATACATCCGAAAACCCAAATGGATACAAAATCCGGATTCATTTTACCTGGGCGCATGCACACTAACGTATTTTTTACACCTCCACAAGCAACAGGATCGAAAAGTTCCACATCTACAGAAATGCTTCCAGATGAAACCGGATTGCGTACAGCTGTGTATTTTAGGGCTTTTTCCTAATTTTGGATTGAATTGTTTGACTTTTCATTTTTAACAAGATTGACCTTAACCTGTAGATTGAAACCTGTCACCCTTGCATGATAAGCCTTTCCAGGATCTGTCTTATCTTGTACCTCGTGGCAAACATATCCACTCTCGATTAACTCTACTTTTAGAGGAGAACGAATGCTCGATTGGTCAACACGACTGCCATGTAAATGCCTCATGCGTCAATGCAGCTGGATTGTTAACTTGCAAATGTAAAACTGGGTTCACTGGGAACGGCCACACGTGCATAGGTAAGCATCCATGCTGGACTCGTATATTTCCAATTTCAGCTTCAACCTCGTTGGTTTTATTCATCACGTCAATTTCAGAGGTGTGCCTAGCTCAACTTACTTTTCATTTTGCTCTGCTTTTAGAAGTGAATGAATGCTCGACTGGTCAACACGACTGCCATGTAAACGCCTCATGCGTCAATACCGCTGGATCGTTTACTTGCAAATGTAAGACTGGCTTCACCGGCGACGGCCGCACGTGCATAGGTAAGCATTCCATGCTGGGACCCTCTATTTCAAGTTCAATTTATTCAAAAGAATTCATTAGAATGATCGTTCAAACATTTCCCAAGCTTATCTAATGATTGCGTTTGAGAAGGTTCAACCTCGTTGGTTTTACTCATCACGTCAATTTCAGAAGTGTGCCTAGCTCAACCTACTTTTCATTTTGCTCTGCTTTTAGAAGTGAATGAATGCTCGACTGGTCAACACGACTGTCATGTAAGCGCCTCGTGCGTCAATACCGCCGGATCGTTTACTTGCAAATGTAAGACTGGCTTCACCGGCGACGGCCGCACGTGCATAGGTAAGCATTCCATGCTGGGACCGTCTATTTCAAGTTCAATTTACTCAAAAGAATTCAACACCATGATCGTTCAAACATTTCCAAAACTTATGTCTAGGATGCGTTTGAGAAGCTTCAGCCTTGTTGGTTTTACTCATCACGTCAATTTCAGAAGTGTGCCTAGCTCAACCTACTTTTCATTTTGCTCTGCTTTTAGAAGTGAATGAATGCTCGACTGGTCAACACGACTGTCATGTAAACGCCTCATGCGTCAATACCGCCGGATCGTTTACTTGCAAATGTAAGACTGGCTTCACCGGCGACGGCCTCACGTGCATAGGTAAGCATTCCATGCTGGGACCGTCTATTTCAAAAGAATTCATCAGAATGATCGTTCAAATCAAACATTTTACAAACTCATGTCTAGGATGCGTTTGAGAAGCTTCAGCCTCGTTGGTTTTACTCATCACGTCAATTTCAGAAGTGTGCCAAGCTCAACCTACTTTTCATTTTGCTCTGCTTTTAGAAGTGAATGAATGCTCGACTGGTCAACACGACTGCCATGTAAACGCCTCATGCGTCAATACCGCCGGATCGTTTACTTGCAAATGTAAGACTGGCTTCACCGGCGACGGCCGCACGTGCATAGGTAAGCATTCCATGCTGGGACCCTCTATTTCAAGTTCAATTTATTCAAAAGAATTCATCAGAATGATCGTTCAAACATTTCCCAAGCTTATCTAATGATTGCGTTTGAGAAGGTTCAACCTCGTTGGTTTTACTCATCACGTCAATTTCAGAAGTGTGCCTAGCTCAACCTACTTTTCATTTTGCTCTGCTTTTAGAAGTGAATGAATGCTCAACTGGTCAACACGACTGCCATGTAAACGCCTCATGCGTCAATACCGCCGGATCGTTTACTTGCAAATGTAAGACTGGCTTCACCGGCGACGGCCTCACGTGCATAGGTAAGCATTCCATGCTGGGATCGTCTATTTCAAAAGAATTCATCAGAATGATCGTTCAAATCAAACATTTTACAAACTCATGTCTAGGATGCGTTTGAGAAGCTTCAGCCTCGTTGGTTTTACTCATCACGTCAATTTCAGAAGTGTGCCAAGCTCAATCTACTTTTCATTTTGCTCTGCTTTTAGAATTAAATGTATGCTCGACTGGTCAACACGACTGCCATGTAAACGCCTCGTGCGTCAATACCGCTGGATCGTTTACTTGCAAATGTAAGACTGGCTTCACCGGCGACGGCCGCACGTGCATAGGTAAGTATTCCATGCTGGGACCGTCTATTTCAATTTATTTCAAAAGAATTCATCAGAATGATCGTTCAAACATTTTACAAACTCATGTTTAGGATGCGTTTGTGAAGCTTCATCCTCGTTCATTTAACTCATCACGTCAATTTCAGAAGTGTGCCTAACTCAATCTACTTTTCATTTTGCTCTGCTTTTAGAAGTGAATGAATGCTCGACTGGTCAACACGACTGTCATGTAAACGCCTCATGCGTCAATACCGCTGGATCGTTTACTTGCAAATGTAAAACTGGCTTCACCGGCGACGGCCGCACGTGCATAGGTAAGCATTCCATGCTGGGACCCTCTATTTCAAGTTCAATTTATTCAAAAGAATTCATCAGAATAATCGTTCAAACATTTCCCAAGCTTATCTAATGATTGCGTTTGAGAAGGTTCAACCTCGTTGGTTTTACTCATCACGTCAATTTCAGAAGTGTGCCTAGCTCAACCTACTTTTCATTTTGCTCTGCTTTTAGAAGTGAATGAATGCTCGACTGGTCAACACGACTGTCATGTAAGCGCCTCGTGCGTCAATACCGCCGGATCGTTTACTTGCAAATGTAAGACTGGCTTCACCGGCGACGGCCGCACGTGCATAGGTAAGCATTCCATGCTGGGACCGTCTATTTCAAGTTCAATTTACTCAAAAGAATTCAACACCATGATCGTTCAAACATTTCCAAAACTTATGTCTAGGATGCGTTTGAGAAGCTTCAGCCTTGTTGGTTTTACTCATCACGTCAATTTCAGAAGTGTGCCTAGCTCAACCTACTTTTCATTTTGCTCTGCTTTTAGAAGTGAATGAATGCTCGACTGGTCAACACGACTGTCATGTAAACGCCTCATGCGTCAATACCGCCGGATCGTTTACTTGCAAATGTAAGACTGGCTTCACCGGCGACGGCCTCACGTGCATAGGTAAGCATTCCATGCTGGGACCGTCTATTTCAAAAGAATTCATCAGAATGATCGTTCAAACATTTTACCAACTCATGTCTAGGATGCGTTTGAGAAGGTTCAACCTCGTTGGTTTTACTCATCACGTCAATTTCAGAAGTGTGCCTAACTCAATCTACTTTTCATTTTGCTCTGCTTTTAGAAGTGAATGAATGCTCGACTGGTCAACACGACTGTCATTTAAACGCCTCATGCGTCAATACCGCTGGATCGTTTACTTGCAAATGTAAGACTGGCTTCACCGGCGACGGTCGCACGTGCATAGGTAAGCATTCCATGCTGGGACCGTCTACTTGGAGTTCAATTTATTTCAAAAGAATTCATCAGAATGATCGTTCAAACATTTTACCAACTCATGTCTAGGATGCGTTTGAGAAGGTTCAACCTCGTTGGTTTTACTCATCACGTCAATTTCAGAGGTGTGCCTAGCTCAACCTACTTTTCATTTTGCTCTGCTTTTAGAAGTGAATGAATGCTCGACTGGTCAACACGACTGCCATGTAAACGCCTCATGCGTCAATACCGCTGGATCGTTTACTTGCAAATGTAAAACTGGCTTCACCGGGGACGGCCGCACGTGCATAGGTAAGTTCATGCATGTAATGGTGAAACCAGCTGTCATAAAGCCTGCGACACTTGATCATAGATAACTGATTCCAAGGATTGTCCTATCTTGTGGCTCGAGGCAAACCTACATGTATGTAAATTATTTGAAAGACTCTGCACGGGCCAAGTTTTCTCTATTCTACTTAATGTGAATGCTCAGCAATGAAGTAAGTGATGGTGTAAAATTTGCGGATGGCAACGTCCGAACGCGACTCAATCATTGGCATCTTGCCTGCAACACCAGGGGTCCGGCCAGGGGTCCGATCTAAATCACGTATAAGGATAAATTGATAAATGTTTGTAGAATAAGTCAACGACAACGTAAATGTATTTTGTTTATTATCATGTTGGTTTCGAAGATCTTTCTAATATCGAGTGGCCTTGTTGAGTATCACATGTCCAAGCTCCATGATTCAGCGCTGTTTCGCAATATCTCCTCCTACCCATTGACTCCTGGGTGAAGATCTAGAGGAGCAAGAAATAGTACCTTGTTCATGCAGGACACAAAGACGAAACAGTGATGATCCTGTTAAGAACCCGCAACCTCCTGATTATGAGCCTGGCGCTCTACACTCTTAAAATTAAGTAGTAAAAATAACTATTTCATAGCAATTTTTTAGACTACGGCTGTGAAATTTGTTGTTTTAGCTATCAAAATAGTGATTCTTAACCATTTTGATGGTACTTTTTACTACTTTTTTTAAGTTGGAACAATTAATTAATGGGTTGGTTTTTACTGATTCTACTGTTCCTGCAATAGAAACTACCACAAATTAGTTGCTTTAACTAATCAATTTTAAGAGTGTAACCATCATGCTACTGATCTCAATAATAGTACTCCCCTCAATAATAGACAAAAACTTGTTTCTTCTTCAGACGTAAATGAATGCGATGATGAACCAGGGCCATGTGATGAGAATGCTGAGTGCATCAATCAGCCGGGATCATACACCTGTTCATGTAACACTGGCTACATCGGACATGGTCACACTTGTTCTGGTGAGAATAATTCACGTAGCACAATGTCTCCCAAAAACGTACAATGTTACGTGTTGTATAAACTGCTGATATGGCCTACATGTACGCCGTTCGCTTACAAAGTGAGAATTTGTAACTGAAGATAAAAATTTCGAATTGCGTAAATACGAACTGATTTTCAATTTTAGTATTGCCGTTGTGTATACATACTATATACAAATGCTTTACCAAGTTTCAGCCAAATCGCACGCATGATGTGCACTATACGCCATTGTGTATCACTGCATTGCGGGATTTTCCTGACCCACGATTGAATACCAACGTGTACCCCTTATAGAAAAAGTGTCCATGCATGGGAGGCCGTACATCTTCATGTAATGTCATCCAACTTCAGAATGTACACGTTCATGCATACGAAACTGTCCAAGTCAAACGAAAAGTATCGAAGATTTTCGACATTGGATGATTTGTAGATTCATTATAAACATATAAAATAACGAATGCATGGACATGTTACAAGTAAATCTATGTTACAAGACTCTTGTATTACATTTTCTTCAGACGTAGATGAATGTAAGACAAACCAACATGCCTGTAATGAACATGCGGAGTGCGCTAACACTCCCGGTTCTTACATCTGTGAATGCCAGCCAGGTTATAACGGTGATGGAAGGATTTGCACGCCCATGGCTTTAGAAAGTGATGAGAATGCCACGCCCGCTCAAAACACAGGTAAACAAATGAGTGATGACAGTGTATCCTGCGGATATCGAACAGTTTTAAGAACTACAGTAGGCTAGTAAAAAGCTACTAATCTGGCAGTTCCTCTTACACCGACAGTAAAATCAGTGGAATTGGTACAAATCACATGTAGCAGTTAAACTTAACATTGATCAGGTTTTTTTTAAATGTATGATTGGACGGAGGGCAGCGCCACTGATTTTGACATTCTCTCCTCTGCAGTAGCCTAGTACTATTTTGTTTTGGGTGAATTTTGATGAAATCTTTAGGTCAACATGTACATATCGACGCCGTTAAACTGAGAAATACACCAGTAATGATTTATCCTGCGAATTCGTAACAGTAGGCTGTTACTTATACTATACATGTGGTGCCGTTGCTATACCGACCCCATTCGTTTCCTTTTTAAAGCTTCACAGTTCAAATTCCGAATCGGGCCTTACAGACGTGACTTTGCTCGCACAGTATGTGTGAGGTTGGAAGCAAGGCTACCAGTCGTTTTATCAAAGGAATTCAATAACCAGATAGCGGCTTTTCTTAGTGTGCACGAGATACCTTTGGTTTGGATTGGCCTCAGAGAGAGAAATAGTAAGTTAACGTATCAATTCACATTTTACTAAAATATGTGGTTTTAGCAGAACAAAAAAGTGATTTTTCTTATTGTTTGGTTGTTACGCCTGAAAACCCATTAAAAAGAGAATTACTCGATGATGTCCCCAGCGGCCGATCACATGTCATCAATTCTTTAACTAGAAATTAAGATAGAGGTAGACGTTGCACCAAGGTACTATTTTAACACTTGGTTAGTCTTCACATTGTTTGCATTCATCGTCGTGATGGCCCGTAATCCAGAGTGCTCCAGTACTCAAATAGCACAAACATAAATCTGTTTTCTGTCCCCGCTATTTCTCGTGTTCAAAGGACGCTCAGCTCATCTTTTTTATTGCAGTTTTAATTGAATTGTCAAATTTAAGTATTGATCTTGATGCAAGATTTTAGAAGTTTCTGTGAGTTAGCGAGATGATCTCGGGAAAAGAGGTGACATTTTCAAGAAATTCTACATGTACCTCGAACCGAGGAATACCCGCGAGAAATATTGAATCAAAGGAAAAAAAGTAATGGGGTTTGTGTCCATTTCAGGCGGTGCATATAAATGGGTGACGCAAAAGAAATTTCATTATGGATTGCATTACAATGAGTTTGCTGGAGAACCTAACACGGATGATGATCCGTGCGTCGTCATTGACACCAAAGGGAAATGGCACCACAAGCCATGCGACGAAAGATATCCGACCTTATGCCAAGTACCGTGATGAAAGCCAGAGACCCAAGTCGAATTTCCGATAGAATTCTTATGATATTCTTACATGTAGTAACAAATGCAAGATCGTATTCAGTATTGTGCATATGCATGTACATGTATATGTGCATGTACAATCTGTGCAGGAATCCTGTAAGATTCTTAATTGAGATATTCACTATTAACCAAGTAAAGTAATCTGACAAATATCACAACTTAGTTCTGAAAGTTCGGTGCTTTTCTTGGCCCATCCGATATATGTTTTTCTCGCCACGAAATATGTACCTCCGTCACGAGTCCTACTTGCTATTGAGTTGAATCATTATTTTCATGTAGTCAGCTTTTTGCGCTGCCCCTGCAAATATGATAGAAATATGTGTCACTAGGACTGAGCCAATCTTTCTCTGCCAAAGGGGGGGGGGGCTTTCGAATCATCCTGTCATTCTGCAATTCGGGGTTCATCAAAATAGTCAAGCGCAAAGCCGTGGATTTTATATATCACAAGAGAAAAAGAAACGTGGTAACTGTATGTTTACAATATGTAGGCCTATAACTTCCATGACGATGCGAACAATCATACTATACCTATCCCGCCCTCGCAAGACCACCGCTTATCCCAAAAACTACCCCAAATCAATTTCTCACTTACCAAAAAAAGACATCTACCAAACTACAACTACCACTTATACCCCAAATAAAACCACTGCTTCTACCCCTATAAAACCACCACTTACCCTCATACTTTCAAGCACCAACAAAACCGCCACTTACCCCCAATCCACTTAGTCAATGTCGAGCCGCCGGCAAACCAGAATGTTGGGATAGGCTGATTCTCATAGCTGCACAAACCGGGTTCATTGTCTACGACAATCAACCAGCCAAGATCTGAATCACATTGCATGTTTAACGAATTTATGTAGAATCTTCTGGCGATGTTGACCGATCTTTAGTTAAAAAATAAGACACATTAGAAAATGGTATTCACCGGTAACGTGCATTCAGCCATGTTGACGTGAGTTCCAGGCTGACATTAATGTCAACAACTGCTTCATGTACGATATCCTACAAACCGATGATTTTTTGATTTTTTACCACCCTACCTTATACATGTATAGCCTATACATGTACATTTGTACTTACATGTCAAAACTTCCCATCATACTGAAGTAACTGTGCGGCTGACTTCTCAAGTCTGTCCACGATGATGACAAGACGTTGCTAGAGCTAAACCAGGATGTCTTGTTGGTGTCCTGGCCTTTGAAGATGATATGGGCTTCTCCTCTTGTGGACATGGACAAACCATTGTCGGACTGATGAAGGGACAGTATGACCTGCAAATGCGGCGTGCACATTAACAAACATCTTGCCCGGGGCATGGTCAGATATTGCATTGAATATTGATATTAAGTGCTTTCCCATTCCTGTTCAAAGCGCTTTTGGGACAACATATTATTAGCCCGGTCTCCGCAGAAATCGATCAGGGGATTCAAGGAGCAACCAGAAGGCGCTCACTTGAACTCGACCAGCAATGGTAGTAGGGGAACCAAGCTGGGAGTTGAATCCACGACTTCTTTCTTAATCAAGGGGCCGACTCTCTTCCACTGCGCTACCGCTGCTCATTTAGTCGATTTGTTGATGCCAAACTATCTTCTCATCTGTGAACAGTCCAGTTTGACGCTGGACCAACAAAATATTGACATTCGGCCTATGTTGGTGTTGATGCTGAGAGGTCTATATTCTTGCCCCGCATGCTACTTCAAGTAGAGTTGTTTTTGGTAAACAGATCCACCAAGTGTTTCGGCAAGAACAAATTAAACAAGATGTTTTTCAAATCTTTCTAGATTTTGATTGTTTTCATTTAATGTGCAATTTGATGATTGAAACTACTGTAAAGTGAAAATGGATTTGGCAGCCGGCTGCTTGGTAACAATGCATAGCCCAAACGTTGCTGTGCTGTTGGTTAAAAAAAATCGATACTTACGACTTGGTTCTAGTCTACATTTTAGCTCCACCCAAGTAGTTTTGGAGAGACAATCAACACCGGCAGTGAGGTATCAATTTCTATTCTAAAGTATCTCAAATCAAATTCCAAATACATGTAATGTGGTTTTAAATGCTTTTTGGCTGCCTGACCGTAGCCGCTGAATTCAAAACGAGGCTTCATTGGCGCATAGTCCATTTACACTGTCAAGTGCTGTTTATTCTGAATCGAGGTGTTTCAGAAATATACGTATGCCTATTCGACAACAGACCGATCGACTTCTCACTCATTATTTCATACGTGGCGCATTGTATAAATACATCTGGTAACTGTTTGCCTTGATAACAGAACAATTGAGCTAGCTCATCTTGAATGAGATTTCAATTCTATATTTCAATCCGAATGACATACTCATCAAAGTGACACCAACATTTACTACCGAGAGTGGTTTCACGTGACATCACAAAATGCCATCATGGCATTGACCGTGCCGGAAACAATGATTTATAGCAATATCTTAGCTGGTTTTGTTTCTGATGTGTGAACGCACAGTTGTCTAGTCAGCAATGTGTACCTGCTAGGTTTCCATTACACGTATAGTAAATTAAGATCATGGAGAAGAATATGCTAAAAGTTTGGTTTCAAATTATACTAACCTTTCCGATCCCGATATTATCCCAGTCTTCGACCAATTCGCTCTTGTAATGGCATTGACATATTGTATCATTGTACTTCACGTCCGGGTTCGTAAAGGAGGTGCCATTCCACAAGTCGAATACTTTCGCTCCGCATCCTTGCTTACCAATAAAGACGATGAGCCAACCATCCTCTGAAGTGAGAATCAAAGAACATACTTATTAAAGTCCAGAAGGCTCACTCGAAGTTTTAAATCAAAAAATTAATTTGTCTTATATACCTTCACTACTTACAATGTATAAGCCTAAAAACACCATCAGACACTTAGGGTGTTATAAAAGATCATAGTTTCAGTATACATGTACAATGTATATATGCATGTACGGCTTTGATAGCGCCCACCGTATATTCCAGACACATCGAAAGAACCCCTGTCCTGAGGACATTTTCTACTTCTTCACCGGTTTCTTATATTTACAGTAAAAGCCATTTGTAACTGTTAGCCATGTATGCTAAAATAAAAGAAGTGACGTTTAGTTTTCCATACCTTTCATGGCCGTTACAACTTCGATTTCAGCCTTTCCGTACATGACACCCGAATCAGCTAATCCGACGCACCATTTTCCGTTTGTCCGATACGTTACGGCAGCGCACGAAACATTAGTATTGCAAATGGACACGCATTCCAGCAATGACCTCAGTTTCCCCGAAAACACTTCTGTGCCGTAGAACTCCCGGTTTTTATAAACACGGAAAGTTGTACCTTCGAATAGGAAACTTCGGAATAAGCTTGGTGAAAATATAACCATTGCAATTGTGAATCGTATCCAAGACATGTCGGGCGGGTTCGACGCGCGGCTCGCATCGACGACTTTCAGTCATGTACAAGGTGTAACATGGAAAACGCCGATAATGGAAAATGCGTTTAAATATTTATCATAGAAGTCAATTAAAATTCAATTATTGTTGTATGAATTCAATTTTTCAAATTTATTTTCCACTAACCATAAATGCAGAGAAGACAAGTTTACAAATGTTGCAATAATAACAAAGAGAGGTCGTGTCGCTGCAGGTCAAAAGGAATTTGGCCAGTTTTACAAGATTTTTGCTTTGGAATAATTTTTTCATTTTGATGACATTTGGTTCGGAAAATGTTGATAGAGAATCTTTTCTGATTTTTGTAACAGCATGACATCAATGAATAAATGAGAAACAGCCTGATACACAATGAAATAATGGGTCTCCTTGTTGCAAGCCCGTATGTCTCCCCAATCTTTCCAATTGAAGCTGTGGTTACAAAGGAATTTCACAGGCTATACCCAAAAGCACCCGAGTGGGATTTCTGAGGTACCAGACCAAACCCGAGATTTGAAACACCCTCCACCCCCTGCGGTCTCGGGGGTTACCGAGCCAAAGACGATCCCTCAGGTTAATTCTGATACCTCAGAAATTCTACTCGTGTATTTTGAGTATTTATTGCCTCTACTCGGGGTTTTGCATACACGTAGTGACGTAGGAGTGGCTAAACACTGAATCACGGGATGGCTGTTTTCTAGCGTGTCCCCGAAACTGATGAAAGAAGGACTGAGAATTTGAAACACAAAAACATGCTGTTGGAACAGAAAGGCTTTGAGACGACGGCCGCACGCTTTAACCATTGTATTTACATTTTCACTGGTTTTTTTCTGATTTTGCTTATCAAAAATACACGGAGCGGAAAGAACATCAAATAAATCATGTTTTAATATTCAATATAGATGTAACGGTAATTCAGATGTAACACCGAATAGTATATCAAGTGATAGGATACAATGTACTATAATAAACAACATACTCCTGTGTACTGTATCCTCTTAGATGCAAGCAAAGCATTTGACAGTGTGCGTTTACACCAGGGAAATTTAGACCGCATTCGGATTTGATCGGATCTCATCGGGCCTTTTTGCTGTCGTCTAAACGGCCCTTGTGTCAAACTTTTTGAAAAACTGTTAGATAGAGGGTTATGTCCTCTTGTTGCTCGCTTCCTTGTGTTGTGTTACACAAATCAGAGTGTACGGGTTAAGTGGGGAAATCACCTTTCTGAACCGTTTATTGCACGAAATGGAGTGAAACAGGGTGGAGTATTATCGCCAACTTTATTTAACTTATATCTGGATACCTTGTTGATAGAGCTAAGACAATCTGGCTTTGGATGTCATGTGGGCAATATCTATGTTGGAGTTTTCGCCTATGCAGATGATGTAATATTACTTGCACCAACCATGACTGCCTTGAAGTTAATGCTGAAAATTGCTAAGACATATTCCATCAGTCACTTAATCACTTTTAATGCTACAAAAACCAAGTTTATTGTGTTTAGTGTTGGGCCAGATCAGGTCCCAGAATTTGTAATATTTGATAACACGATGATTCAATCCAGTGCCTTTGAAATTCATTTGGGGATTCCTATCGGCGCCAGGTTAGGAGATCAACGATTTGATATTGCAATCAACGAATTGTATAAAAAAAACGAATATGGTGATGGCTTTTTTCAAACACGCCAATACAGAAAATAGATACGAGCTGTTTGGAACATTTGGCATGTCACTCTGTGGAAGTCAACTATGGGATCTTTCTATGACTACCTTCGAAACAATCTCGATAACATGGCGGAAATGTGTTAGGCAAATAATGACCCTGCCATATGATAGATAGATAGATAGAATTAGCATTTCTATAGCGCCCCATATCACTGTCGCAATGTTCTGTGGCGCTCCCCACCTATAGTTTGAATCACACCCCGAAATAGTCTCGAAATAGAAATGTCTTTAGAGAACTTTTGAATGTGGCCAATGAGGTCTCTTGTCGCAGTGTGGCGTCCAAAGTGTTCCACATTTGGGGAGCAAGAATCTCGAATGCTCTCCCACCAAACGTTCTGAGTCTATATGTTGGCTGAGTTATAATATCCTGCGACCCTGATCTTAGTGGCCGGGTTGGCACGTAGGGAGTGATGAGGCTGCAAAGGTACCCGGGGGCTGTGCCATGTATCGCTCCGTAGACCAGGACCAACAACTTGTAAATCATTCTTTGCTCCACCGGCAGCCAGTGCAATTCCTTCAGGACAGGCGTGATGTGATCAGAGCGCCTAGTTCTGGTAACAAGTCTGGCTGCACGGTTTTGGACAAGTTGAAGTCTGGCCACGGATGACTGACTGCAGCCAGCAAGGCTGCTATTACAGTAGTCGAGGCGAGAAAGGACCATCGCCCGAGTCAGGCACCCAGCAGCTTCATCAGTCAACTCTTTTCTTACTCTGCCAATGTTGCGCAGGTGATAAGAACACACACGGACGATGTTGCTCACATGGGCGTCCATAGAGAGGGATGAGTCAAAAAGCACACCTAGATTCCTAATAGGAACATTTGACACACTAATCCCAGTTCCCGCGACATCGATTGAATGCATGTTCAGTGACCTGAGCGACTGCGGGGTGCCAAACAGGAGGACTTCAGTCTTATCTGGATTTCCTTTCAGCTTGTTATCGGCAAGCCACTGGTGAATGATTGCCAGTTTTTCACTCAGCTCCTTCACCTGATGAGGGATAGCAGATCTGTCACGCAAGGCAGTAATGGCCCTGTAGACCTGTGTGTCATCCGCAAATCCATGCCTTTGAATGTCACATCCTCTAAGCAGTTCTCCGAGTGGTAGAATGTAAACGAGGAAAAGAATCGGTCCAAGGACCGATCCTTGAGGGACACCAAAGCAAAGTGGTTTCGCAGTCGATAGGTTCCCGTTTATTACCACACATATGGAACACATAATGTTCTTATCCCACTCATAGTAAATGATACGGACATTCTAACACAACTTGAAAAGAGACTTTAAAATACATCCTGTCACTACATTCCTTGTCAAATGAATACGTCCAAATGAGTGTTACTCTACTTAAACTGGGCAGCAACAGTGGCTTGGGAAATAGTCTGAAGCACATCAGTCACAAATACGGCTTCGATAAAGAAGGTTCTATTGAGGTGGTTTAATGAGTGATAAAAATTTCCTACAGGCCACAGAAAGAGAAAGACAGGTTGCAGTGCAAATAAGAGATAGACTTGTAATCACTTGTAACCACTGCACGCAGCACTTTGCACACCATGGCACTGTAAAATATGTACCTTTTTGATGTACGAAATAAACATATATATAATGAATCAAACATATATCTTCTTTCTTGCACATTGTCGCTTTTAAGCAATTAAAATAATAGGCTATTGATAATAGACTACTATTGATTATGCTATTCCATAGTTTTATTCTATGAGATGAGAACAATTGAAGACAGGAATAAACAATTAATATACAGGGTGCAGTAAAGTACAAAGAACTGATTCGAAAGATATACAAGAAGATCGCTTGAGATTAATTATTAAGGATAAACATGGATTCTAAAATACCTTGGTACCGTAAAGTCAACTTTTAAATGGAAAATGCATAAGCCTCGTTCTGAGAGTGGAGTGTTTTGGACACGCAACCAAGATGCTCTACCAAAGTTCCCTCGGGTTGCACTAAAATGTGGAACCATGCACACAGCTCACTTCAGAAGTTTGAGGCTCTCAAAACACTGCTTCAAACACAAATCAGCCAAGGAAGCATCAACCACCCTAAGTTTTTTAATGAGCACTACACATATTTGCTGAGAAAAACGCTCCAAATAGCCCATTTGCGCGGATTTTAGCGTCACTTGAGCGAGCCGATCCGAACTTCCTATACGGGCTGCCGTAACATAATGTAAACAACGGCGCTACCGGCGCTCCGGGCAGGCGATGGATGGAATTTGCCAAATTCGCACATATTCAAGTTATTTCGTGGCCTATCTTTTTAAGTTTGAGGTATTTTAGAATAGAAATTGAACCCTCGGCTTCGGACCTTGGTTGAGTTACCAAGACACTCTCGGGTGGAGCTAAAATTTCGTCCAAACCCTCGCCTGTCGGCTCGGGTTTGGACTGTATTTTAGCTCCACCCTCGAGTGTCTTGGTAACTCAACCAAGGTCCTCCGCCTCGGGTTCAATTCCTTAAGCAGAAAGGGTCCCGGGAAAAAAAGGAAAGAAAAAGGGTCTGAACAACGGTTTTGGAAACGCTCCGGAGAATTTGTACACATGCAGATGTATCAGACATAACCATAAATACCTCCCACTCTTGAACAGACATACTATATAAAACATTGTTTGTCTCCCCCAATACCTTCTAAAACTGATTCTTCTGCTTGATTGTAAAAACTTTGAAAAAGGGAAATGTCCATAACTTTCAATGAATTTTCAAAAAGTTTATCTCTCTGCGGGATGAGGTATTCGCAGTGCAGGATTATATGATTAACGATATCGGAACAAAATGTTTTAAATAATTTACATTCAACTACATTATGTTGTTTGCAGAAACACACATTGCGTTTATTGAGATTACTCTAATTTAGCAGATGAATAATAAATAAGCATATTTCTATCAATAGTAGTATCGGGAGAAATACATTTGTGGATCCCCTCTAGAGACTATTGTCGTCGCTAATTAACCATGCAAATTTCACGCCTTCAGGTCACGGCTGCACACTTCGCTGCACACGCCCGTGCCAATCAAAATTATTTTCCTCGGCACGTGACCTGAGACGGCCAATCAGCTTTAGTGTTGCCCCGCGTCCTTCGACCCAAATTTCTAGGGGTCATTCCAATGTAGTATTTGTTGGAGACAACACCACGCTCGTTATTTCTTACCCACCCTCCCTCACCTTCTCCGCGTTCCTAATTGTCCCTTTTTTTCATGTGTCCCAACTTTGGGTCACAATCTTGGGGCGGTTTTTGCCCCACTCCATGGTTTTTTCATGGCCCCATATCATCCAGCTGCTTCTTATAAATACCAAAATCATCTGCGCTGGAATTTCAATATAATTTCGGGGCCCATCATTATTATAAATCTTAAAATAAAAAGTCACTCAGTGTCCTTTTTATGTCCATATCGCCTTATGCCTCAATATGTTCACAGCCGGTTCAGGGGAAGGTGCTTGTCCTAACTAACTGGCACAACCTTTATGCCAGTTTCCTTTTCTTATCAAAAATAATTCTTCCCAACAAGCACCTTTCTCGTTCTGGGTTGTTCCCTGTTATAAAACAACCCAGTTCTGGGATGTTCACAACCTTTGTATATAGTCACAACCCCGGAGGAGACACCACAAATTCATTTGCAGGTCAATAAACAAACTCGCCCTAGTGCAGAAATTTAAAATTGGTCAATGAAGAAATGGAGGGCCTCCATCTTAAGAAGTAAGTGCAAAAGTGGAGAGACTTGCACTGAGTATTGTGGTTGCCCAAGCCTCTAAGCCGGATTACTACTGAAATGCTTTACTCGTCAGCGTTTTTTTCAGCCATTGGCGTTCTCATCCATGCATCAGCAAGCTTCTAACCCAATAATTATGTACTCTTCTTCATAAGGCAGCTATCGTTAATGTTCTCAAGCTTAGCTTCGGACTTCAATACATGTAATCACTGGTAGAGTGTTTATTAAACCGAAATATATTGTCTAGTTGGACCATTATCGGGGTTAATTTCATTACTACCACCTGGCATAAACTTTGCGATAATATTCAGCTACGAGACGTTTGTCCAAAGTTTATTTCGCTGCATTCAGTTTTTAAATGTTCCGAAAAGACAACCGGGTTTGCAGAATTATTTAGACCTATGTCATCCACAATCCCTCTTTGAAGTAGATATATATTGCATCGTTTTTCTGTTTAACACCTTTCAAACCATGAAATTTGCAGTGTAGGTCGTGTGTGATGGCAGTATCTAAAACCACATACCCACATACCCACATACCCACATACCCACATGCCCACATGCCCACATGCCAATTTTTTCCAGGTGGGGCAATCCAATGACAGTTTAACTGTTGTTAAAGGAAAATCTGTCCATCTTTCGACCTTAGAAGGCGCCATCGCCAGTAACTTATGTCGATATTTCCACCGGATGTGGTACTCTGCCAAATGGGAATATCTTCGGGTATGCGGGTATGCGGGTATGCGGGTATGTGGTACGTGGTACGTGGTACGTGGTATGTGGTTTTAGATACTACCGTGTGTGATAACTTCAAGGTTTGGGGACGGTCTTAACGTTGCGCTTTAGGGATGGACTTACTGGACTTTGCGCAACACAACGCAATGAGCGAAGTGGGGGAGCGACCACTTCTTGCTTCTCGGCCACAGAATACCTACATATTGTGAATGGTGTAGTGCATCGGTCATGGGTTCGAATCTTGATATTTACTCCTCAAAGAAGCGGTGCAATACGTTCGTCATGGGCGCGAATCTGGATATTTACTCCTCTGCAATGTGATGGTGTAGTTCTTTAGTCATTGAATCGACTTTTGGAAATTTTCTTCAACGGAGGTGGCGTAGTTCTTCGGTCATAGGTTCGATTCATGAGATATTCTCTTCAACGGGGTAGTGTGTAGTGCTTTGGTCATAGTTTCGATCTTGAGATTGACTCTTTGGTGTGGTGTGGGTCTCACCCCCCCCCCCCCCCCGTTTACCTCAATATATAGCATACCTTTCATCTGCCGCGTTGGCACCACCTATCTATCCCCATCCAGCGCATAATAAGGGAATTCAATTTTTCTAAAGGGGACTATTTTTCTACGCGACCATAAAATGTTGCCCTAATTGTGTCTCCAAACAGGAAGGGTGAAATTTTCTATCTGGTATTGAAAGTCTTCTCTCATTAAAAAACGTGAATTTATAATTGAATTTTAAAATGTCCAATTGCGGAAATACCTACGAAATATAAATTTCAACAACATTGCCGTTGTGTAGATTGATATGCAAATACTATGAATACCAAGTTTAAACAAATTTCAACATTGCCGTTGTGTAGACTGATATACAAATACTATGAATACCAAGTTGTTTTTTTAAGGATTTTATTCTTTTGAAACTAAAGGCACCTTTGACTTGGAGAAAATAACATGCCGCTAATGTGTCCATCTTTTCTTCGGCGATCACAAACATTGGCCACAGCAAATTTCCTGTTCTACAATATCTAAAGACTCCTCCTTGTAAATATAATGTGTTAATGAGATAGCTTGGACGTACATCCGTTCATCATCTCTGTTCTATAATGTTCTATGGTACTAATGTTTATGCTATGAATCCTCCAGAACTAGAACTCCGGTTGACAATACTTGAAAATCGGGGCCGAGTCTTGAGCTCTTCTTTCTTTGATCTAGGTTGTGTTGATGCGATTCTTGGATTTCTGAAACGGGAGAACAGTAAATGAGCAGAATCCAGATGAATGGAGGTGGGTGGCATACTGCAGTATGATAAGGTTTTGAGGACCTGGCTCCCATCATCCAGCAGGTCCCAGCCAAGCTAGTCAAGACTCCTGCAGACGTGCGGTGAGGTCTGTTGAAGAAGAGAGCCAGGCCTTGCAGGTGGAGCAACCATAACCTACCTGACTACACAACAGCAAAGCTGAAATTTAAATTCAAATCGCATTAACGCAACTGGAAATTTTCAAATTCAATTACAAATTTCCTTTTTTTAACGAACAGTGTTGGCCTTAAAGGCCTACGCCATTCGTCAAAAATTTTGAATTTGTACTCGAATTTAAAAATGTCCAATTGCGAAAAAACATACTAAGTATAAATTTCAACATTGCCGTTGTGTAGACTGATATACTACTATGAATACCAAGTTTAAACAAATTCGTATTCAAAATAACTGCACGACAGCACTGTGTATTAGTAGATTTCTATTCAACTACGAACGGGGTACCACTTTAAGGACAGGAACAGTGAGATGGATGCTTCCTTGATAACTTACGCCATGATCATGTCAATGCTGCTCTGTGTGTTCTTCGTCCTCTTACCGCCAGCTCCATACAGCATTGTCTCAATAGAAAGGCACTGCAAGTAGATTATATTGTAGTATCAAGGCCAACAATGCCTATAATGTGTGACCATCACACCAAAATCGATAGTAGGTCACATGTTTATAAAGCTTAGGTTTTAGCAACATGTTGATTCCAGGTACTACATGAACTACTCCCTTCTTTGGAGGGGTGCCTGAGATATTCAGAATATATCGTTAGAATTTGTCAAGGGCATAATTACATCTACTCCGTCAATTTCCTTAGTCTGAATCGCACTGCAGTGATTATTCGTTCCCATTTGCAACACCGACAAATTTCTTGAATATTTATTTATGACATTCATCGAAAACTCTTTATTGATAAGAGATAAAGGCTCATTACCTTTTGAAAGAATTTGAGAGACAGTTCCATGTCTCCCTGAGCTAGGTGGACGGACGCAACCAGTTTATATGTATCAGCAACTTCCTGGCTGTTATCACCAAATACCTCCTTCTTGGCCGCAATTGACTTCTTCAGTAATGAGATGGCCTCCTGAATACAGAAAAGACTATTCTTAGTGATTTATACGGGTCTTTTTCTCAAATTACAATCAAATTAGCGCAGTCTTATCCATCATGTTCGAGACATATCCCTCATTGTTGGCGAGCCGGCTCTGATGCTGGAAATGAACAGAATAGAGGCTTGCCTGCTGTCTGTCAGTTCGCACCATAAGTTTAGCCAGCTCATCCTCTGCTTCGACAGTTTTGGCATGATTTGGTCCATAGGCCACTTGGTAGGTGATGAGGGCTTCGTTCATGTAACTCTCGGCAGATGCTGCAATGGATGATTTTAGACTGCTAATGCTATTACTTTAAAGGACCTCACAAAAGCTCCTCACTACCCCTTGTTTGGGCTCCTGACCTGACTCTCGCTGTCTTAGGTCAAGCACTGACATTTTTTTCATTTAACAAAGATTGAATAGAGCAAGTTCAATCCATTTGCCCAAACCAGTGTAAACATTGGACCCACTTCCTTTTCCCATAAGCAATGTGAAAATTCTCACGCAACCAATCAACACATTGTCTTCTTTAGTAAGTCCTTGCACATCATTTGCCTCTGATTAATTGGTGGAATTTTCGGAAAATTTCGAAAAAATTTGCCCCCTTAGGTGTGCTGTATTATGCACTATGCGCAATTATGATCAATTTCACACTGTCTTGACCTCTATGACTCAATAAGTGTGGCCTTGAAAAGTAGGTGAATTCTGTGTCATCCTGCACTACGATTAAAGTTTCTGCGACTATGCGATAAGCCCGAGGCTTATTGTATAATCGCAGCCAACACCTACCCTCCCCAGCCGGATCTCCAGTCTGAGCATAAGCTGCTGCCAACACCATTGCAGTCTCAGCTACCTCCACAGCGCCCTCTTTGTAACTGAAACCCAAAGAGTCAACACGTGCTAGATCCACAAAGATTCATTAACTTGACTCTTGATGATAATTCTATAACAAGCAACAGGAGACTTACATTGAGTTGATAATCATACATTACAGATTCTTCAGCACCAAGGCTCACCAGGGTTACCCAATGACAGCAGTTCAACTCAAGGGCACAGAAATTTGTTCAGGAAACCGTATTTCCAACAATTTCAAATGCAATCTTTTACCAACGTTGATAAGGGAAGGTATGAAGACTTACTGTTCCGAAGCAACCACATGTGCCTGGTAGTACATCTCGACAGCTCGCGACTGATTGGCTAGTTTGCCCTTGGCCTGTTCAACCTGTCCGATACTCTGATAGACAGGAATCAAGTCGATGCTATCGTCCCCATGCACCAACTTAATCAGATCTATTGCCTTCTCTAAGAAACGAATGGAATTAGCAAACTTCTGTTGCTTTGCATTTACCCTGAAATGAATGAAAACACATCTTGAACTACTTCATAGACAAAATTGCAATTGACGAATTGGGACACTAATCTGCCGAGACCAATGGGCCAAATCCAAAAACATGTCATTCGAACAACGTTTTGGGGGCAAACCTGTCTTCAATACCCAACCGGTTGCACTAAAGGTCGTACATGTGGACATCATCCTGATTCACATGGTTTAACACCCCTTTCAAATGTACAGTATCCGTGCTCATTGCAATAGATTTATGACGTCTTACTTGGCAAGTCCAATGCATATTTTAATGTCCATCTCATCTGTATCGGCCACATCAAGAACATTCAACTTGGCTCTGTCTTTACTCTGTTTCTCAGCGGTCATCAGGCATTTCTCAGCTTCATTTAACCTGGAAAACAAATTTTGGGTCCAAAACTAGTGTTCTTGATAGAGAGGGTGTCCTTAATAGAGAGATATCCGCTAAGGGAGGTTCCATAATGGATTATATTAGGGATAGCCTAAATTGGGCCATTTATATAATATATTATTTCGAAGTTAGTTTAGTTAAGTGGTAGATTGCTTATAGTAAGAATATTAGTGACGACCAGCATCAGAAAATTGGGATAGAAGACTGAGCATACCTTTGTAGGGCAATCAGAGCTAAACCCATGGCGTAGTGAATTTGTATGTTCACTCCAATGATATTAGCACGCTCGTCATCTGATCCAGCGACATGCCTCGTATTGTACATCACGTTCTTGGCCGTTTCAGCATGTGCCTGGGCTTGTACAGGGTAGTCTTAAAAAAACAGCAAAATGTTGAAAAACACCATGATAAAATCAGCGATGTGACCAATGCAATATTTGAAAAGTCTTGAGAGAGTGTACATTTGAATTTGTACCATTGCCTAGGATTTACTGAACCCTCAAATTTGATCATTTTGTGAACCGGGTAATGTAAAAGTTATAACCGTAAGCCCATATAGTGGAACCGGCCTGGGAACCGTAAGCCCCTATATTGGAACCGGCCTGGTAACATGACCAAGCATAGGACCTAATTCAGATGTTCATATTACTGCAGCAGTTGTGCTAGTGGGATTGGAATTCCGAGGAATCATGATGAGGAGGAGCTTTCTCAAATTCAAACCTACATCAACGAGATCACTTGAATCCCTCACCTTTTAATTCGAAATAGCCCCTTGCCAAGTTGGCATAAGCTTCTGCAAGTTTCCAGTGACCATCACCATAGACTATCCTAGCCAAGGCTGTGCACCGGATAAGTTCTTGCAGAGCTTCATCAAACTACAAAGGAAAAATACACAAACTAAACTTCTACATACAACACAGTGTGCATGACCAAAATTGTACCCCGACTACCAAATGTACTATGCTACCCCTTATCCCAAATGCCTGAAAAAAGTTTCAAATGAATTACAGTGTATGACCCCTTTTGATCTGGTGAAGCCAAGACCCTTTTCGTTCGAATCAAAGTCCTCATTTTCACTGCATTTTTAAGTATACTCGTTAAAAAATTATTTAAATCGGCGAAAGCTGGCTGGCTCTATACGTATATGTGTGCAATGTTCAAGATAAAATCATGATGTCTGCAAAAAATGCAACCTGAAATCACAAGATCTGGTCCTACCTTTTTTTCAGAACTAAACTTCTTTGCCTTTTTCTCAGATCTCGCTAGTTTTTTATCAGGAGGGGATGTATCAACTTCATTCAAACCATTTTTATTTCTCCTTCGTCTGTGCCTCGAGGAGGATTTAGGTGTTCCTACCACTGACCCTTCTTCAGACCTGCAAAGTGCAATTCAATTTAGGAAACTTTTCTAAATGTGCCCCTGTGGACAGATGGACTGACTGCCTCACTGGCAGTCTGATGGACTGACGGACAGACAGACCGTCACATGAATAGCTATTTATAATTTAAAAAGCTCAACTGAGCTAAAAATGCACAACTGCAAGAACAATAAAGGCCACATATCTTCTTCATATGTGAAAGGTGTTTCCCTGGGGTAATTATTTCACTGTTGGCAAAATATCCAAGAATGTAAAATTGAACCATTTTCCGAATTGGCATAGATATGGATTGTTCGTTCCTTCCAAAGATTTTGGATTTGGCAAGGAAGGATGTGTAGTTTCTTCGTTCCAAGAAACCCATCGAGTTTCAACGGTTTACTGTAAGATATGTTTCTGTTCTTGCTCTTTTTATAATTTCTAACAATTTTGAAGCAAGTCTAGCAAAACTAACCCTTCCTCTGTGACATCAGTTCTAGCAGTAGACATAGCATCCTCATCTTCTGATATCCGTGACCTCTCATTCTCATCAGATAATTGATCGATGTCCATCTCAGAAATAGTTCTGCAATGGTACAATGAAGAGTTAAGTACACAAATCCACTCAAAAATAGTGGCTTGCCTTATGAAGTAAGGGTTTGGGACTAAAATGTCTAAATAAAATAGTAAATACAGCAGATTCTCACCGCAATTTGTCTGCTCAGTGTGACGATCGATCTTTTCTCAAGTATGCCAAGACATACCCAAGTTTATGAGGAAACAATCTTGGCTGTCAGCACGGAAAGATTGGTCAGGCTAAAACTGTAAGATTGTTATTGTTGACAACCAATCGCCATTTTGTCAAGTTTGTTTTAATCTCCAACACCGAATTGCGGTTGTTTCGCTCCCTGACCTTTTCGCCCCCAGTCGTTTCGTGCTTGTTTGTCTATCTGCCGCCAGGTGTCGTCAAAAACATGGTGGGTATCCAAGAAAACTTTTTCGATTTTCCCGTTTTTATCGCCGATTTATGTCATATTTCCAGTGTTTATTTGTTTCTGCTTGAGCTCTAAATGTTCCCCATCATGTCTTTTACTATTGAAAGTTGTTCATGTTAGCGATTTTCAATCTAGCTCTTCTGGGTGAGCTTGAGTTTGACATTGTGTCCACAACAGTCGAGTCAACAACAGTCGGAGTGCGAGACAGGATGTCCCAAAATTATGCGCATCAAAAAACATTTCGAGTCATTTACTGTGTTGTGGTATTGAATCTAGTGTAATTTCCATGGCAAAAAAGGTGATGCTGACCAGCCTACCAGACATGCAAGATCAGTTTCAATACCACTCCCTCATAGGATTTTCCAATCGTCATCCTTCGGCCCATCCAAATCCATCATTGCCATTACCATTGGGTCAAACCTTCAACCTTGCAAGTTAAAGTTTGGTAATATTGCATACCTAATGAGCTTTCCAACTACCCTCCGGAATTAGGCCTACCCAAAATGTTCTGTGATGACGGTCAAGATGATTTAGCCTAGGGTCAAGACTCAAATACTAAATAGGTGATTGATCCCTCGCAACCAGAATCTTCAAAGTTGTGTTTCATTTTAGTATTCGTTGGCGTGTAAACAAGAGTCGGCTCATGCTGAGAGCATCTGGAGCTGTGCCTGGGTCAAAAGTGAAAAAGATGGAACTGAGAACATTGTGACAGGTTCTCTAGATGATACAGTCAAATGTTGGAAATGGTAAGCAAAATATATGTATGACTTAATTGCAGCTGATTTGATTGCAAGGGCATCCACATGCTGTTCTTGAATTTTTATTTTGAGGTTGGAAATAGTTGCTACCCAACATGCCCCATGGGCCGTGGCGTAAATAAGCAATTAATGAGAGGGCACAACGATCCTAAAGGAAATAATACCATATGATGATGATGAACGATGGTTTACTGCGGGATATTCTATTTCACTCAACCAACAACACCACATAGGCAGTGCATTAACCCTAAGTACCTAATTTTGATTGATTGATTGAAACTGATGCTCTTAGTCTTGGTCTTAAGTCACCCCACTAATTGTCTATTTTTCAGGGTTGATGAAAAACTTGAGCTGCGACATGTGATGGAAGGTCATCAGCTTGGTGTTGTCTCCGTCGACATCAATCATTCAGGCACATGTATCCTTTTCATCATCTGTCTGTCTCATGGTCTTTCTCATGTCTTGTTCTCCTTTGGTGTGTCCGCATCACTTTGACATTCAAAGAGGCAAGATTTGCCTGTGTCGTGCATGTTTTAGCTGAAACGATTTGAAGTTGACTTGAAAACAAATTGTGAACTGTTTTCTTTATTAAAACGGTTTTAAAATGTTTAAAAGAGCTACAAACCATTTGCAAATCTTTTTAAAGGCGGAGTGTGAACACACCTTTAAATTGATGTAAATGATTCCAACTTCATGTGCTCTTCCTTACTAGTTCAGCATCCATAAATAATGTAGGGATGAGTGTTCTTTCCAATTCCTTGCCACTACTACAAGACACATCACTTGGCAGCCTTGTCCAAGTGACCATTTTCATTTTATCTTTCCTTAACGTTACCAGTGGCTGCATCAAGTAGTTTAGACAGTCACATCAAACTATGGGACCTCGAGTCTGGCAAACAGTTCAAGTCCATCGATGCGGGTCCAGTGGATGCGTGGACTATCTGCTTCTCACCAGATTCAAGATTCCTTGCCTCTGGAAGCCACATGGGAAAAATTAACTTATTTGGAGTGGAATCGGGGAAAAAAGAAACTTCGTTAGACACAAGAGGAAAATTTACAATTAGTATAGCTTATGTAAGTATATTCTGCAAGATAGGTCAATCCTGTTCTCTTTCTTGCACCAGTTGTTGGTGGGTGCGGCTGTCTCACATGGGTCCAGTCCTTGATATCGGAGTGGCCTGATAATTAAGTCGGATTTAGATTTATTTCTATTTAGTGTGCTATTTGACGATGGGAACTGCTTCTGTAGAGTAGAAAGTGACTGGGCAGCTGACCGCTTTGTTGCCTATGATAATACCATTGGTACTTCGAAATCTCATTTTCACATAATTTTATCAGAAGAAACTTGTTTTTCTTTCAGAGCCCTGATGGTAAATACATTGCCTGTGGTGCCATCGATGGCATTATCAACATCTTCGACATGACGACGGGGAAGTTGATGCATACATTAGAGGGTCACGCCATGACCATCAGGTCATTATGCTTCTCTCCAGACTCGCAGCTACTCATCACAGCATCTGATGATGGTCACATAAAAATGTATGATGTGTAAGTATGTCGTGACGGGGCTTATGATAGACATGATCTGTCCTGTCATCATAGGATAAGCAACACTGAGAGCAGTTAATCGTAGGAGGGGTGACTGTATAACATTACAATTGTTGTCCCACATGCCTATAAATGGATTGGAAGGAAACCTAATCTGACAATCATCGGGATTTGAGTCCATGCTGTAAACACTTATAACAACTTTAACAATTAGTTCATTTCAAGAAATGAATTGTACTATAGACGATTTCTGCCTGGGCTTGTTTTTGTAGAATGTACGATCACTTATTTTGTTTCTTTTCAGTCAACATGCGAATGTCGCAGGAACGCTCTCCGGCCATGGATCGTGGGTCCTAGATGTTGCATTTGCTCCCGACAACCGAAATTTTGTGTCATGGTAGGTTTATGGCCACTTCATGAAGGTCTCATCTAGCGTTTCTGTTAGATGGGAACAGCACCCCGCCACTCAAAAAGTGCTCCCTGCCTTTCTTAAGAACAGTTAATGCTCCATTACTATTCAAGGACGTTCACACTGCCCTTTTCTCAGTTCACCCTGCCCTCCAAGGCAAGATAAACATTTTTCATGCCACAATAGTTCGGTACCAATTTGGTTAATTGGCCTGTGACTCTGTCCTTGGCAAGAGATAGTCTGTCGCAAGCTTCTTATGTTTCCCTCTTGGTGGGGTCTTTTGCTTGCCATTGCAAAGATACCTATCATATAATTGTTCCTTTGTTTCTTTCTAGCTCATCAGACAAAACTGTGAAGGTATGGAATGCGAGTGAACGGAAATGTGTGCACACATTCCACGACCACATTGACCAAGTCTGGTCAGCTAAATACAACACATCAGGAGCAAAAATAGTCTCAGTGTCAGATGACAGGGCACTTCATGTTTACAATTGTCCTGTGTGAGAAATAGCCTTGCAATTGGAGAAAGACACTGATTCAGAATTCTCATTGACTGTTTCTAATGTGCTGCAAGGCGTGCTTCAAATGTGTTGCAAGGCGTGGTTTTTCAGTGTTCAAGGGCTGCATTTGAATATGACATGACTGAGCAGGCACTCCATAATATAGCCTCTGCCTCACGGTCTTGAACTTCTTCTTTACCCAGTATCGTGCCAGTTGGTGGAGAGAAGTGTTGAACTCGTTTGGTTATTTATCTTGAGAAATAACCGAATATTGTATGAAATATTTTTACAAAAGTGTATTATTAAATGCTTCATGTTTATAATATCTTGTTTCATGTGTTTATTCTCTGGAACTTGGGAGAAATTTGATAATGCACTCTTCAAATTATTGCACTGTCCATACTCAAAAGTACCCCCAGTAGCTCATGGCTCAGTACCGAGTGACCCAACTTGGTACACTGTATTTCTAGTAATGTTGTCAGCAGACTCGGGCTAGTAGCAGGGAATACATCATAAATGGGCACCTCTCAGCATTTGATCAATAAACTGAAGAACGAAGACTTAAAATACAATGGAAGATGGTGGTAAAAAAGTATTCATTTTATTTAAAGCAAACAACACTTTACACTGAAGTCTGAATACACTACAATCGCCCAACTAACTGGGTCTGAAAGAACATATTTAATTAGGAAACACTCGTATGTCATTAGTCTTGGATACACATACTGCACTGGAAGTGGTTCGCATATAGTGAGGACACTGACGTACTGTAGTTAGACTCCCTGGGCAGTCCATTGCGTCATCCTAATTGGGTCGTGAGGAACGAGGCCAGGCCACTGCCTCAGGAGTGTAAGTGTAGTTTGTAGTGCATGAATGTACACAATGGGTCAACATTTCCGAATTTCAATTTTCTCGCAGCGTCAGTCACCTGGAATTACAAATCACGGTTCCACCGCAAGAAAGAAGGTACTTTGCTATTTTTGAGTGATGGTGTCAACACATAATTATTTTTATATCCTTGGTTAAATGAGACCTTACTGCGAAAAAAATTCACTTTTCGCAGAGAAATTTCATGAACAGCTAGGACTCTGGAGTACCAACAACATGTGTTCGCAGTGGATTGTGGGACGGTACAAGGCCACTCTGAATGTCACGTACATCATTGTACGTTGTGCATTATTCATTACAGGATACACTTCTTTTCATTAATGGTTCATTCACCGTGACTATCGTCTTGTTGTTCATTTCAAAATTGGTAAGATTGATCTGAAATTATTCTGGGAGTTGATGATCACACAGAAAATACCCGTGTCCACAATCAAACCCGTATTCCATTCTCCATCAATGCATCATGTTCTCAGATTTAGGCCTCATCAGAGGCTCATCTATCTAGGCCTAGGCTACTGTCTTGATTGATGCTGGTTCCTGTACATGTGTTATGTATAGCTGTGCTGCCTCCCTGAGTCAGTGAACTGAGTAGTGAGTGTGTGTGTGTGGAGTCTGGTCAAATTTTTGTTCTTCAACTTTCACTTCCATTCAATCATCCTGACCCATGAGTAATCCATCATCATCATTATCATATTCATGCCATGCCATGTTGCTCACAACTCAATCAAATCACATGAGGCCAAGGCTATTTCTTCATGTCATGTAGGCCTACCATGTTACATGTATATCGGGAACGGGTGTGCATATAGTGCGTGTGTTTTTCACCTCGGGGCAGGCTCAGCTCCAGCTGACCTGACTGACCTGGCCATCGACCTTTTCGAAGAAGTTTGTTACTTTTGGGACGTTTACCAGTCATGCGTGTCTGTCAGCTGGAACAAAGAAAGGGTCACAGTAGCTTATGCCTATGACATGGTCCGAAGTTTGCTTATGCCTTCTAATCTGATGTGTTCCGAATGTGCGCATGTGTTTTGCTTGGCCTGGGCCGTGGTAGTTCGTCTTTGTCGAAAAGGTCCATTTGGTCATACATGCATGTTCAAATGAGTTACTTTGAGTCCATGAGCTGTCAAACTACTTGTATAGCTGAAAGGGATCTTGTCAGTCAAAATCTGCCGTGACCAGTTCTCTTTGGACCCTTTTTTCAGTTTAGGTGCTCTACAAAGCCTGAAGGGACTGACTGGAGCTGCAAAATTGTTAGTAGTTGTTAGTTTTGTTACACTGAAAAAGATTGCCAGGGGTCTTTAGGAAATTAGGTTAAAACATGTTATGGAAAACATAAACATGGATGTTGTCCCAGAAACATAAATGAATGTATGATCGTATATATACGTCCCGTAACCTCCATTTTCAAGTGCCTGAAGAGCAGTGAGTATCATGTATTGTAATTTTGCAAATGAAAACATGACCAAATTTTATAGACCACATTGTGTAGTTTGGTAATGTTTACAGTTAACTCTGTAGTTTCAATGTATAAATGTCGTTCCAGTGGATTCATCTTCATCAGGGAGATTTTGTCTTCTGAATGGGAAGGTAGTAGTAGTACTAGTAATATGTCTTTATTTGTAGATCTATGCGTAACCAGAATTAATGCATCTTTTGCAGGCTTAGGACTCCCAGTCCCTTTTTGACTCCTTGTATTTAAACAACTTTGACACTCATGAATTAGTAAAGATAGGTTTAGTAATCTGCAGTCCACATCACACTGTACTAAGTTTCATGAATGCTGAACCAAGCAGAACCTAGACGATGGAACTCCACAAAATGACTCCTTCCTACCAGGATGGAATTATAAGAGGTTCTGCCTGTCGGTCTGCGAGATATGGATCAGCGAGTTGATCTATATGATGATACCCACATTTATTGCTGAGCTCGTGTTTTCTGATTTTGCTCATGCTAAGGCTAAGTAAGGCTGAAAGAAGCCATTAGATATAGTGGTAAGGTGTACATCATGGAGAGGCGTTTGGGTAATTTTGCTATTTCTGCAATTTTGCTGATGAAGGCTGTGTATATCCAGGCAGAATCCGATCAATTGTTGTGATTCACGTGCCTGTGGTTGGTTACTCCAAGCTTCTTGAAATAAAACTTCAGTATTGGTCTGCTGTGTTGGCAGTCACGGAGACCTGTCTACACCCACCAGGTGTCCAAGTTGGATTTAGAACAATCCACTAAACATTGCTTTAAACATGTAAACACCCAGGCCTAGCTCTGTGACCTCTGTCTCTCTCGTTGACTTTGTGCAGCCCGATTGGCACGCAGTTGCCTGCATCCTCACTATCTATCTACTCATGACAATGCTATCAGCAGTATGGATAACCACAATCGTGTAGGCCTACATGCACACTACATTCACAGTGCCTGGTGGAGGTCACCTCTTCTGTGTTTTATAGCCAAGTCTTTGCTCAGCTCAAGGTGACCTTTAGTTTACAATACAACTCGTGCAACGTAGGTGTTTAATGTAGCTCATTTTTCTTATGGATTGCGGTGTGATTGAATTGAAAACTACTGAAAACATTGAAATGAGTGTTGGTGTGCTTGCTGACACCTGGCGTACTGCACTTCAGTAGTCTTCATCACTGTTCACTTGCCTTGAAAATGAACAAGTGCTCTCAGTTCCAGTTCCAGTAGATTTTAACAGTTGCTGGATCCTCATCAATTGGTAAGTGTGTGAAAATAGATTTCCAGAAAACGATATCAGGGTGGGATCCAGTTCCTCATAAAATGTCAAATAATGATAGGACAGTTATTATATTAGTGGATGCACCTCAGCTGGAATAAAAGATATGTCATAAATCAGGTCTATTGCTGGTAAAATCAATACCTTACTAATCAGTAGTCATCTGTTTATTGGCCATAGCGGCTTGCTATGGAGGGCAGTGAACGTCTACACGTATATCCACTGCTCAGGTTCTGTGGTCAGTGCTGCCATAAGCCATATGCCAAAGTGGGAAAAGGTAGGCCCAGCTGTTTTTCAAGTCCAACAATCCTTATTTTTCTCAATTGTGGTTCTTTGGTAATAATAGGCCGTTATTGGAGGAGAAAGCTTCCCGGGTGCATCCCTGTGTCCCAAGCCGCTGATGCCGGTAATTAGTGGCAAGTATTACCTCGTTATGGTCCTAATGTGCCTAATTGGAAGCCACACCACTTGTTTCAGGTGGTTGCTGATGGGGGTAGCTCAGTTGAGCTGTTTGTGTGGTTGGGTGACTGCTATGCAAACAAAATGCAGCCCATGGCATAAACAGTGATAGGGTATGTTTGTGCCTGAGGAGTTGTTGCTGATGGGGGTAGCTCAGTTGAGCTGTTTGTGTGGTTGGGTGACTGTTATGCAAACAAAATGCAGCCCATGGCATAAACAGTGATAGGGTCTGTTTGTGCAGGAGGAGTTGTCTGCTGTGCAAACAAGAAGTAGAAAATATGCATGAGCATATTCAGTCGGATATTTTTGCACACCATGTTTTGATGTTGTTCCATGACTTGTCATACCAGTCAGCTGATGCTGACATGCTCTTTTGTATGTACAGTAGAACCTCTCTATTAAGGACACTGTGGAGACTGGCAAGTGCTGTCCTGAATTATTAATAGAGAGGTGTCCTAATTAGAGAGGTCAAATTGAATGGGAACAATCAATATGAGACAAAAACTAGTGTCCTTATTAATAGAGAGGGTGGACATCCTTAAAATAGAGAGGTGATCACTTATCTAAGACTGCGTGATAAACATGGGCATTCTGTCCCGTCGCATGATTATGAAGGTCAAAGCTCTTCAGATGATGCAGATTCTAATAATATGATCCAAAGTCAGGGGCAGCAATACTTGTCTGTCAGTGTCAATCCTATGTCCACCCAAAACATGCACAGCAGAACCCCTGGCAGGTTGGCTGCATGCTACTGCTATGCCGTTCATTTCCATTTAGGATTGAAATCGATCGATCAAGCATGAACCCAATCAATGATGCTATTTCCTTCATGTTATCTATTGGTGTATTGTCATGAGGAAATCCATGACATTTCGTGATGTGCTATATGTTATGACTGAATTGTTTTGATACTTTCTCCATATTCTCAGCAATTGAAAAAATCACTTGTTTCCTCTGTATGAACTGTTGTCATACATGACTGCTCTTGTTTATGAAGGCCTGCCTGCCTCATGTTTAATTGTCAGTCAGTCACTGCACTTTCAGACACACATCGTAGGCTGTCAATCATAGACATTCTTTGTGAGCCTGCGGAGTTGGATTTTGTCTCAATGTGAAAACCTCACTGCACATTGTCGTTTCCTTTGGAATTTGGCCATTTGCAGTGGTGCAGGACAGACAAACATCTGTATTAAGGTGGTACGTATGTACATACGCATGTTATTGACATTCTTTTTGAGCCTTCGGAGTACTCTAATCTATAGATCTATTTGATATTTGATATCACGCTGTGCAATTGGGCTCAGGTTCGTTCAGGGCTCTGATGTACAGGAGTTTTTTGGGCAAATAGCCAATCCAATGGACCAGCGGCGAGCCGACCTGGACAATAAACCCTCTCCATGTACTGCATATTGCAATTACTGTGATTTTGTGCTCATATCAGTTCATCAGCCATCATACCATTTCCATTTTCCACCATATCTCTGCAAAGCAACAAACTTTGGACATGATAGAACTCATTTTCTCACATCGCAGATCACATCGTCGGCTATCTTGTGGCAGATACATACAGTACTGCATGTACTGCAGTATGTTGTGTTGTGACTTTCTCAAATTTACTTTCTCTTTGGCCAGGAAACGCAACCTAGTTGTGAGGTCCCGGGTAAACGAGGTGCTTTGAACATGTTGAAGAAATAGAATAAATAATTTATGTCCTTTTTTATACTAATTCATTGTCTACTTGCCGTAACATGAAAACCCTTTTTCATCAGAGACTGCAAGACAGATGAGGTTCAGATGTAGTGCGTGTCTCCCAATTTTTACAGCTTTTCCCCTTGTTTGTTTTCAGAGCAAAGATTCCATGTGCAGGTAATCGGGTAAACCCGCTGCAATGGATAACGCTGTTAACCGTGATATGCGGCTGGGGAGCCAGGACACTGGTGAGGGTCTCAGAGACTGGGGTTCCTTCTGTGCCACACCTGCTTATTGTGATGATGATTATAAAGGTGAGTACTTCCTACATGCAGAGTTCGCCGCAAGGCCATTTGTCACTGAGTGTTAGTGTTAGGGAGTCCCACCCTTCCCTAGTACTGGAAGCTTGTAACCACCCTACCATGGAGCAGCCCTCCTACCTGGCTCTAGAATTTGGTAAAGGTTTCTTTAATGGTTTTAAGGGCCACCCTACAGTACTTGCGTTATAATTTATTGCCTCAGCTCCAAGCAGCCTCTCTCGACCTGGGCCTGGCGTCTAATCTAAACTGAAGGAGATGATGCAAAAGTTAAAATCATGCAAGCGCTTGTGATGAAACTTGTTTTGAACTACCCGGTCCTGGTGGGTGGATGTTACAGAACCAGGGAAGTTACTCCTTCTAGTTTTGCCCTGAACTGCATGGTTTCTCATGTTCCGATAAGATAATCAAATGCATTTTATGTCACCATGGTTACCAGCTTGTCTTTGATATTGGACACATAACTGATTTGATTAGATAAGGTTCTGATAAAATTGGCAGTAATGGTGGCCCTGTCTTATGATATTTTTAGGTCATAGTACGTGAGCTTCAAATATTGTTATCAACTCTTTTGACCTACGGCAGTGACACGCTGGCCAACACCTGTTAACCCTTTCGTACCGGCAGCCATTTTTTGGCCAGCAGCGCCATCTGCTGACAGTATCGGCAGGTACCAGTTATAAACAGTGGAGCTAACTTTTAACCGAAAGTGTCACCATCTATATCATTAGGATGAAACTAATCATTCCTGAGTGCGTTTGAAAATTGACCAAGACGTTAAAATGCTCTCTCTTTCTCTCTCTTTGCAGGCCATCGGTCGGAGAATGCGGCTCTCTACATTGGACTCCACCTGCCAGACACCGACTCGACCAAGAGACACCGGCGCCGACGTCACCATCATCACCGTGGGAGGGAGTCGGATACCACTGATGGGAAGTCGCCACATGCACCACCTTGTAGGTAGCGGCTCAGAGGCGAATTGTTTCAAATAATTTCATACCTCCGCCAGCTTTCATCATTTAATACTTTCAGCACCATCCATCGTTAAACTTTGTCACTTTTTCAGCCAAAAATACCCCCTCCAGTCTCTTATCAGTTCTCAAAGGGCTTCAATGTTAAAACAACACAAACGCCATCTTATTTGTAATACCAATATCATTAACTTGCTTCCTCGATTCCCTACCTGACTATATCTCAGTATTCTCACCGTCTTCGTTGCAGCAACGCCCCCGTCACAGCGCGTCAAGTTCATGCTCGGCCAGGAAGACGAGGATGAGGAACACAAGTCACATGACATCTTCTGCGAGATGAGTCAGTTGACCGGAGACGATGGGGATGACCCAGAGGACTGGGAGTGGATGGAAACAGCCAGGTAAAATTAGTGTATACCCCGAGATCAATCCAGATTGTTTTAGAGGACAAAAATTGAAAATGATTCAAGTCCTCAATTTTGCATGAAACTTACTTTTTAGGTGGATCAAGTTTGAAGAAGATGTTGAAGAGGGAGGCGAACGGTGGTCGAAGCCACACGTTGCCACGCTCTCCCTCTACTCTCTGTTTGAGCTGAGGAAGAGTCTTCTGAGTGGTACAGTTCTCCTCGACATGGACGCTGTAAGCCTCGTGCAGATAGCAGGTAAGTTCTGTCCTATTATGAGGGGAGGGTATCAAAGCAAAGGGGATGAAAGCCTCGTGGGGCCGCACTGTGTCTCGACTCAACTGAGCACGGGGCTGCTTAGCTGCTTAGGGGTACCTTGCTCATTGACATGAATCCTGCTAGCGTTGGCCTTCATGGCCCAGATCAGGCCATTTGATCATTACAAGACTTTTAGGCCCTCTGTCTCAAAATTCCTTATTATTAGCAGTCGGTCAGTCTCATAGGACAGACTGTAGCGATAAATATTGTGATGAATGTGGTCCGTTTGCTCTGCTTCAGATCTCATCCTTGACAACATGATCAGCACCAAACAACTAAAAGACGATCAGCGGGACAATGTGCGCGAGGCTCTTCTCCGTCGCCATCGCCATCTTCACGAAAAGAAACATCGCAAGAGTGAAGCGGGGACGAAGTCCTCGATCCCTCTCATACGATCTCTGGCAGAAATTGGACGGAAACGCTCCGAGCCAAGCACGATGAATCGTAAGTGTGGTGTGGTGGTAACGCAGCCATCCTTGTTTTTGTTCCTGCTTCAGACTTAATATGTTCGGGTCTTGCTGTTGTTTTTAATCCACTTCATAGTAGCACAGAGCCAGGTTGTCAGATATGCATCACAGGATTAATGCGGCTAACTTAAGTATATTTGCTCCTTGATGTAGCTGCCAATGGTTTCTGTACCTTGGCCAGGATGCCAAACTACGTAGATTTACGTCAGTCTTGGCAAACGTTCAGTGCTAAATGACGTAGATCTACGTTTGCGAACAGGGAGGGTCCATTGACTGTGGTAAGCGTCTCTTTGAAACAATGTAGACTACAAGAACTCCATCTGGTGGGCTGGTTCTGGGTTGGAGGGATATTTAGTATGAAGTCCTGGGCACCCAATGTGATAAGTTAGAAAAAAAATCAATTAGGAACTGACACGGTGGGAGAATCTGCTTCCCAACTTGGTGTGCATCATGTGAGTTCATGATATCAAATTTTTCAAATAAATTCCCTTAATGGACTTAACAGTACATTCTCAAAATTTTAGTGAAGCTTGAAATAGAATCAAACAGCTGTTTTCGACTGCCCCAAGTCCATGATACAATGATTCAAGGCTGAACTTGAACTGAAGTGATGATTCCCAGGGAAATCGGGCTCTGTGCTACTGCATGATTGTGCTGTTATCATACAACGCAACATATCATCTCATAATTAGGTATAAAGATTTACTTCTATTTGCTATGAAGTCCAGACACAGTTTTTTCTGCGTCACTCTCCTGACCCAGTTGCAAGTCATAATGATGACATTGTGTGTTGACATAGTCAGCTCTTTCATATCGTTCCATTTTTGAGCCGATTGTTCGTTGGGATTTCAATTGAACAACAAACAAAGTTTTGAGAACGCTTAAAGATATCTGATTATGCATACTGTGTATTGCTACTTGTCCACCCCATGGTACAGGGAGAATAAAACGAAATAGATTATGTTGGCCACCATAGAAATAATTCAATAAACTAGTGGTAATGACTTGTTTTTTGTGATGAAATGTGACTGGACTCATCATAGACTGTTACTTTCGTTAACTTTTTCTATGCTCATTTTTAGTTTATTACCAGTTTAAAATCAATCATCTTCACTTTATTATAAATTTTTAAGTCAATCATCAAAATTCCATTGTGTATGGCTTACCGGTAGAGATGTTGACAGTTTTCTATCTATATCTATTAGATTTATCTTTGATGTGAGAAAAAATGCTAGATTATGACAGATTACATATATGTACCAGTATAATGTTGCTCATGAAAGTAAAAGGATAGAAAACCAGAGATATTTTAGATGCTCTCAATTCTACATTTTAAAACTGGTAGCTTGTATGTTCTTGCTAAATAGGTGCTTTCTACATAGTGCTAATGCACTGGCTTATTGTAACCTGCCAATCATCTCAAGTCAAAGTGGTTTGTTCTATGTGAGAGAAATTTCGAGGACATTTGTATTGCTAGTGTAAACAATGAACACTCATTTCTTCAATGCAAGGCCCAACTTTAACTTGAGTAGAACCTCTCTATAAGGGACACCCTCGGAACTGACAAGTGCTGTCCTTTAGAGTGGTGTCCTGATTAGAGAGGTCAAATTGAACAGAAACAACCAATTTGGGACCCAAACGAGTGTCCTTTATAGAGAGGTTGTCCTTAAAATAGAGGTTTTACAGTATCTATTTGTATCTTGTATACCCCCTCCTAATGAATGAGTTAGACTTGTCATGGTTTGATACACATTCATTTCCAACTTGACGACATTTTACCAAAGTAAAAAAGTGCTGCTGCCCATTGACTCTATGAGCATCCAACCCACAACTTCCTCCTCTTTTGTGGAGTTTTTGGCAGCATATTTGGCACATTCACAATGCACTGACCTGGTGACCTAGATAACTAGAATACGCCTGATACTGTACCCTGGTAATTGGGAACGGGGAGGTCAAGTTGTGTGTGAAAACCTTTGATGTTAATTGAATTGAGGTCCACCATCCATGATGGTGAATGGGTCTTGACGTATATTTGTTCAGTGATGTTTACCAACACCTTGAGTTTCGGTGTTGCATTTCTTAAATGTGAGAACCTTGAGGTTGGAGGGGACGAGGAGGGGGGGCTACAAGTTACAAATTAATTAATAGTTCCATTAAAGATGGGCCTATATGTATTTGGTTGTCCGTTGCCTTGTCTGTCTCACAAGTTAACTTTTCAGTTCCACCTCACCAGGTAATGTTACCCATGCTCTAAGTCTAATGCATGGAATGGTTGTCTCTCTCATTGCTGCCTTAACCATGTTTAACCGCCTGGTCATACTTGGGCTGGGAACCACCCTGCAGTATCTGCAAATGCCGCACGTCAATCGGTCAGCCTTCTGAAGAGTTCAGATGCAAAATATCCAAAAATAGAATAAAATAGAGGGATTTTTAGGGCAAAACAGAGGTGGTGGTAGTACCCTGAACCTGAACCAAAGCATTGGTATGCAAAACTGCCTAGATCCCATAGTGAATCATGTAGAAAAATAACTTTTTCTGCAAACTACTGCAGAAACATTGTGTGGATTCAAAAGGACTTCGGGTAGACCTTGTGGCCTTTATATCTGAACACTTCACACTTGTTATATTACAGTTGTCTGATTGGTGTGCAGACATCGGTAGTGTGCAATATGAGGAAAGGCAGATTTTCTTCATGGTTGGGACTTCTGATATCGGACAGCTTTACAAGCTATGGTTGATTTGTGGCGGTGTGACTAGTCTCTCATCAGAAACAACCCCAGCCTGGTGTGTCTTGCCCAGCAACCTTATGTATATTTTCCTGTTTGAGAATCATTTTGTTGAAATTGCTGACATATTATATCAAGGGAGTTCAGTGCGCAGACTAATCATATTTATAGCAGTGACATGTGTTAAACAGCTGCGATGAGCACTAAAAGCAACGAATTGCCCATCTGTATTGAAATGATGAGCAATAAAATCAACTTGGTCCTTTATTTACTGCGTCAATTTTTGTCACAAGTGTTGTGCGTCTCTGTGTTATAAATAGCTAGTCGGTGGCAAGCTACTCCCTTTGAGTTATACTGTTCTGGGTTTTGTTGAGTTATTTTATTGATTTGAATTGGAGTTTGTATTATTAGTGTTGACCATGAATACCAGACTTTTAGCTAGAACTTGAAATCCTAAAGCAATTAACTCCTTCAAAATGAAGCGAATGCCCATTAAAACATGGGAGGCTGTTCTCTGGAAAAACGAAGAACAGACTCCTACTCTTGGAATTGGTATTCACTTTGACTTTGAAAGAGCTCTAATTGCTTTAGGATTTCAAGTTCCAGCCGAAATAGTGGTGCCTATGGTCAACCTTAAAACTTCAATGGCCTTTCCTGAATCGAATGTGAGCAATTTCTGCAATCTGCACGAGTGCTTAGATTAGAAACCTAATAACTAATGCCCAATCTGGGTTGTTGCGCTTCTAAAATCAAGTGAACTGGTATCCGATCTGTTTTAAGGTGGTAATGGTATCTCCTTAAGTTGCATCCCTGTAGTACACCATCTCATGTAACATGACTTCTCTCTCAAATTGATTCTAACGAGATTTTCTCGTGACCATCGATATTCAGTATATATTGTTCACACAGAACTCATCATTTGGAGTCGATAAACTTTGAATGATGAATTTCATATCTTTCACTTTAATTCAATGCAAGCTGAATGTGTCACTTGTGTATTTGAATGTTGAGAGACTTGTGAATTGATAATTTTGGGTATGTATGTATGGTGACTTGTCAACTGTGTCCTACAGCTGGAGTAGTCAGAGACATCCCACAGCCACAATCAGTCCTTCACTATACAGGATATGGATGAGACGAAGAAGAAGAGTTGGGCGATGAGCTCACCTTGTACATGTTCAAACTAGCATCACCTATGCCTACCCCTTATCTGCATCCACTTGTAAATTAACTTACTAATTCCACTGGTCATCAATAGATGACTCTCTTCCTCGTACCCATTATGCAACGAATCACATGTTGTGATAAACTCTCAAAATAAAGAAGATAGCTGTAAGCTTTATGGCTTGAAGAGTCATCCCATCAGTCAGGGGAAGGGCTTCATACACCAGGCCTTTTCTCATGAGAAATCCATTTCTATAGTTTCGGTGCATTGCGGGTATAAGTATGCAGATTTCTCCTCTATGTTTTCTTCTAACTTTAAACTACAAAGAAGTGTATATTCACATATGGCAGGGTATAGATTAGAAATAAAACTTGGTGTATACCAAAAGTTGATTAGTACCACTGAAAGGTACATGTACCATAAAAATGTGACTGTTATCTATATCATCTAAATAGTCTGACAATCCAAATTGCTTGTATGTTGCATTCAATTTGACAACTCGGTTGAAAACCTGTTCGTGACCCTTACGCTTCTTCGCCTTTTTTCTTTGTTTTCTGTTTATACTCCAAGGGTTGCAGCCAGGGCTGTTTATACTCCCGAGGGTTCCATCTATTGTATTCTCTTCATTTTTCAGCTATTTTTAGAGCATTGCCTCGTCGACAGAGCTGCGTCCCTTTGATGATGTCTGGTAGGAAGTCGTCCTCGACTATTTTGTACCATGCTGCTATTCGCAACCACTGCGGATACTTAGGAATGATAATATGAGAGGAAATTGACCTTCTCGTACATTGCATAAAAAAGTAATTTTGATTACTTGGTTACAACGGCATCCATTTTGTAGCCTATGATTGAGTGCTTTAGCAGTCAATGACAGCGTGACTTTATGCATGCACTTGGTGCACTCTATGTGGGCCATGATGTCGCTGTGTCTTCAAATGCTACACTTTTTAACTGCAAAAGTGAGATGCCGTAAACCAAGTAAATTTTGTTTGCAACTCTTGGGTTGCTTGTGTCACTGTTGAGAAGACGGGCTAAAAGCAGTTGTTGACGATTTTCCTACAATTTCTCCTGCTAAAGCTTATTTATCTTACTTTAGCAATAGTGAAACAGATTTTTAGACTGTATAAAATTTACCGTGCAACACTATTTAGCAGGTTCAGACACATAGACCTATCACACATCCGATATGACTTTTGTTAAAGGCTGCCCTCGACCGGCTAAATAGCGTCGACATGGTATATTCCAGAATCACTTTTTAAGGTGAAAGGTATTATTACAGTATATTTGACTTATTATACTTTCCTATTACATTCCTAAGTCTATCTTCACATGGTTTTCTGCTGTAAAAATTGGTATTTTCAAACCTGTCTTGAAAGTGCTGATTTTTAAAGTTTTTGCTGATTTGCTGGGGACGAGAGTTCTTTTTCAGGCAGTGGATAATCCAGGGCATGTCAATCTACTCGGGTACCCTGTGCCAGGTCCCAGCCCCATTCAAAAACATGCCTCATCATGCTATATGGACCAATCCTTCACCAACCTAACTCAACGCCTTAATCAGATCCTGTCAACCCCTGTTGTTTTCATTCATTTTGCATTAAACTCCATCGGCAACACTTCAAAGGGGTTGAAAGACTTGGTGCATTGTTTGACTTTGCATATCTTTGATGTTGCAAGGCAGCATGGGATTCACAGTATTGCTTGAGTAGTGAGGTATAGTCTGATATCTGTGGAGTCTAAATGCGATGAAGAATTCAGTGCTGAAAATGTCTCCACTGTTGTTCAACCTACATGCACTGTAAATTTCTATATTGGCCAAATGGTGTGCTGAATCAGTCAACAAATTTTTGAAAATAGCATAGATTTCCAAAGAATTTGTGCCCTCCGGTGAATTCCCTGCACAATTCCTTGGTTCTTTACCCTATTTTCCTTTTAGATTGGAAATTATTGGTGCTTTCCAACAGTCAAATTGTTGCGAGAGAATTCCACAGAAATTGGCTATGAAGGATGATATGGTTCAATTCAAGCAATTTCATGATCATAATGCGTCAGTCTGCTTTGAATATCGCCTTTCGTCATGGTTATATCAGGTATGAAATGTAATACGTTCAAGTAATTGATACTGCACTGGTGGTATCTGTTTTGAAATCGAGAACGGGAGGGTAAAGCTGAAATGAAGGTCCGAACCTGAGGCGCTTCTGCCGAATGTTTGGGGCTGCATTGCCCGCTCGTTCAGAACAATTCGAGTTATTTTGACCCGATTGTTCAAAACAGGTAAAAGTTGACACTTGTTTTCAACAGTCGGGCCCTAGTGTATAACCATGTGGACAGGCGCGGCCTCCTCTTATGTCCCTAGTCGCCTGCTACAGCTTGCTGCTGCTTCATTTATCAAATACTGCCTTCACTGGTGGCGCTTCTCATTTCCTCCGACGGCCTTGGACTGGAATCATTTCTTATCTCACATCTTGATATCAACCAAGCATGCAACAACAGCTCAATTCAATACATAGTTTTGAGCCAACCTTATGAAAAATTTGAATCAACAGCTCAATCTGTAGAAGTTCAAACAAAATTTCCAGAATATTTTGCATCTGGTTACGCATGCGCCTGAACAAGAATCCTTCAGTAACGGCTCAGTTACCTTGGTTCCCAATAAGCATGCGGAACCCAAATTTTTCTGACTTTGACAAGTGAGAAACATGAGTAGCGTGTGATGTACTCTACCTCTGGCCAAGACGGAGTCACAAGGCTAATTAACCCAATTTGCGCCTAACTGTAGTGGCACGTTAAAGAATGCTTGTCCCGCCTTGGAGGAGGAATACTCCCTGGAGAATTACACCTCCAGGTGCAGAGCGAATGGAGGAAGAAAATTTTCTCATTTTCCTTGTTTGCTGGACCTGCTTAACTCGAAGTCACAAAGTGAAGTTTTCACTAGGCTGTAGACCCACTTCACACCATCACTGACATCGAATCATGTGCCAATCATTCTCATTTACCATCCCTGTCAATATTGTATTATGTTGATCAATAATTCTCCTGCTTCTGTTTATGCAGGCAGAAAGAAAACAAAAAACAACATTTCTTTGTCCATTGATAAGTGACTTGGCTGTGTTAGCTTCGATTGTGAGGTTGCATCTCTACTTTCAGCCAATCACAGCGTCGGCGGAATGCCGAGGAATCTTAGCACTGGGAAGTTAGGTCGCGTCGGATCTGGCTCGAGGCTTACTGCCCACAACGATAGTTCACCTGGTATGAGTCAGGACGAGAGTTCAGCGGACCTACATGAGTCTGAATCAAGAATAAAGGTAAAGATCATTGGTGTGTTATTATGAAACAAAGTGAGAGGGCGCTCCGACTAGGTCTATCAGAACACAGGTGATGACAGTGTAACGTGGAAACATTGGTCCATCATGTTCTACGCATGCTAGCTAGATAAGAGAGGAGAGCATCCGGGCAGGAACCCCAAACTAGATACCCCTCTGTGTTGCTTACAAAGGTTTGTTACGCTATCTTTATAGGACTTTTCAATCATTTACCCACACTTTGATTCAGTCTTGGCAGTCAATGATTCACACCTTCTTTGTTTAGTTTGTTGAATGGTGTTTCCAGCATCTATTAGCGTAGATCCCTTTGTTTAGTAGTTGTTACTGTCACTACATGTACACGTTCATCATACCACTCACCTTGTGTCAGTATCCACGTGGCCCATGGGTCTTTTCGAGGGAAATACATCTCTGTAAAATTTGAAAGAACGGGTGACTGGTTATTCCTAAAGGCTACAAAAATTAATGTGGTCCCAGTGACCTGTCATATCTCCCAATCTCTGTATTGAAAAAGCCTCCCCGTTATATATAATTGACTGCTTTCTATTAAACTTCACACAGAATTTTATATTTCAGAGACGGGTGGTGACTTGTTGCTATAAATGCCTTCTCTCTCCTCTAGGACAAGTTGGAGAAATCACCCTCGTTCAAGCGAAGATTTAGTTTTCTCAAGGTACCATGCCTGTGTGTTTCACTATCAAACCTTCATGTATACATTAACATATCTATGTGACTACATTTCGCTTCTTACTATCTTAGGGCTCGAACATATCTCCAGCAACCATATAGTGGGTTGGCAGGAGATTTTCACTAGTGCTAGGAAAATATCTTTAACTTTATATCCGCTTCTGTAACCATTTTAATATGATTTGTATATTGACTCTACAGCCAAATGTTTTTGAATTACCTTCTGATGATGGAATTTCTTTTTAGGATGATCTAGGAATGTCATCACCTTATCTGAAGCGACGATTTTCTTCTTATGTCAAGGTACTTGCTGAGTGAGATGGCATCTGTGATGTTTGGTGTTTTATCGAACACCTTTTTGCCTGGGCAATGAATGCTGGTGCAAATCAGCGAGATAGGACATTTCCGATTTTTGGATGCCATTTTTTCCCGGCCTTAACCGGGCTTAATATGGTAACAGCAATGGATAGGTTTACCGTCAGCTCCCCATAGAAATTTGAATTTTTGAAATCGACCAAAAATTACTATTTTAGAGCCATTTGTTGATCTCCCGTCGTTCTTTTTGCTAATCGGGCAACACCGGCACCTTTCTTTGGTATTAATGTCCTTTCTTTCCTTTAGGAGGAGCCACGTATCCACTCGCCATCTCTGATGCGACGATTCAGTGAATATGTCAAGGTATAGCAAAGCAATAGTGGTAGTGTGCGAATGGCATTATCATGCATTTATTTCAGTTTGAAAATGCACCCCCTTAAATTTTTCTCATTATTGTGGTCTCATAATTAAGTGGTCTTCTCATTCATCAGGCCTCGCCTGTTCATTGACACAATGTTTTATAGAAGTGAAGACCTGTTTTACTGTGTGGGTAATTGTTTGGATTTGACGAGCTGGCACAGTTATGTTTTCTGTCCTTTCCGAAACGGCCCATAAAATGCCATGTCATACATGGCTAAAAGAGTCAGGAAATCGCATTCCAAATTGTTTGAAATAAAGGTTACTTGTGACACACTATCATAATAAATCCCACTTGACCAAATTTCTATGCTTAAATATTGCCACATGGAATGCATGGGGCGGCAGGGCCATTAAAGAGCCAAACGTCTTGGCATCAAAAAAATACCCTGGCCATGTTGGTGAAAAAGACATCCTACTTCGTACAATGCAAGATAGAATTCACCTTCGGGGCACTTTGTGCATGATGTTTGCCTTCCCCATAAACCTAGGTTGGTACATGTATGACATCTTGTGATGTCCCATGATGTAAATTGCAGTCTCCATGGACGAGAGGGAGTTTTTGACAGGAATGGCCAGCCAAATGTATAGCAGCCTTGTGCGAGCTAAAGTCCACTCAAAATTTCTGGTTCATTTTAAACTGTGAATGTAGTCATGAAGAACGTAGCTCCAATCTGCTTCCTCTTTAAACTAGCTTGGTTGTTCAGTTGTAATGAATTGCTCATTGCAACCGAACAGCTAGACTTGTTTATGGCAATTCATCATTGCCATTTTGGGGTTCGCATGCCGAGGTGAATCATTGCAAATACAATCAGTACAGTCCAATTAGATCCGATGAAGCGCAAGGCTTTGCGCCCTCATTCAGCATTGGCATGCAGCGTCATATGCCTGAATCCATCTCCGACATGTCACAGTGAATTCTGTGCATTACCTGCAGCTATCGGACATTATGAAAAATGAATATGCAAGTCCCGCTTCATATTTATGACGCCAGTCCCTTATCATATTTTTGGCCACTCGCACTAAAACCAGGTACATGCTGCTCTAAGCAGGTTGAGATTGTCTTCTTGTTCATTTCACTGTTGTCTGCCTTTTGTGAAATCTGAGTACATCAATTTCTTCCCTTACCTCCTGGTGTCATTAGGCTCATCTGCTGTGCGACTTGTGCCTGGTTTTGCTGTGACAGGCCACATATAGCCCGTCCCAATTAAACTATCTGCCTGGCTACGTGTACCTTTAGAAGACTCCAAACTACATTGGTACTTGATGCCTATATCCTCTTCTCTGCCGACCTGCAAGCATGTAATTAATTAAAACATCACATTTTCAGCTTTGTCTAAGCACTCCTACTATTCAGACCTCAACGTGATTGCCCTCAATGAGACAGTTTCTAACATAGGTCACACTATAGGACTCCCTGGAAGAACATTCATTAATGCAGAGGTTACGCACCCTTCCAACTCTCACTCCGACCTCAACTGCAAGGTTGAATTTATACAGTCCTCTGGTGATACATGTATCTTCAACTTAACTTAACTGATGAATCTTTTCATATAAGGGAGGTTTTCAAAGCCCCCAAATCACCAATGCAGATGCCTGTCCCATTGTTTGAGCTCCACTGATGTCGAACAGTGGGACAGGTTTTTGAGTGATGCACCACCTGCTCCTTAACAATAATTTTAAGATTCCAAATTGGACCTGTGCACAAGACGGATGAAACAGAGACGTAAGATGAGGCGTAGGCTATCACTACCGCGAGTGTCCTGCCTTTAAACCGAGTTGGCCCTTAAAGGGAGGTTCCAGTGTAAAGTAGAACCTCTTTATGATGGACACCCTTGGGACTGACAAGTTCTGTCCTTAATAGAGAGGGTGTCCTTGATAGAGAGGGGTCCACTGAGGGAGGTTCCACTGTATTTATTCAGGTTTCTCATCTAGAGTTTTTCTTCTTCCACAGGAGGCGCACTTTGGTGAATTAGATGTGGACAGACGACCCAGCTTTTTTTCAAAGGTACTTTGTCAAATGCCTCAGTCTGAAGATCTCCATTAGCTACACCATTGTCTCTCTATATCATGCCCTTGCAGTCATCCTCCCATGAAATCTATTTCCAGAGGCAAGCTTGCACCTGCTGACAAGACACCACTCCTTGCTCAGTTCATCCTTGATGTTTCAAAAGTTTGATGTGTTCAGTGTGTGATCTTGCGTACTGTTCACCGGGAAACTCTCCGTCAACATTTTATTTTTGCAAAAATCAACCTAATGGGTGTAAATCAACATTCATTATTATTACGTTGTTTTTGCAAACATTTAGTGCCGGGACAATTGCACAATAATAATCTGCTGCCATTGATCTACCCCAAATTAATTAGATCGGTCAAAACTGGGTCGGCCAGTGCAAAGAGTGGTGTTTTAGGTCAGACAGAGCATGGCTGGGTGTTCCGTTTTTGCGGAACGTTTTGAAAAACAGAGTGCTTTCCTTGGGTGAAGGTTCATTGTAATATCCCTGCCCCATCAATATCCCAATTCTTATACCGTAAATCGGGGTGAAATTGGCCTTGCACGTTGAAATTGCCCCAGTTCCCAAAATGATGTTGGGTTTAACTAGGACAAGTTTGAATAGCCCATTGAGACATCTTTTAACATCTTTTTGTGCAGTGATTCAGCTGAAATATAGATATACCATGTATGGTTAAACTGTAGAGTGGACAATTCCACCCCACTTTGGGCCAGTGTCGGCCCATCTTACGGTTGTCAATTCCAGTAATAAACTTGTGTTTGGAGGCTTCAAGAAACCATTGGGAAGGGGTTATCTTAAGTTAAAGGAGATCTTTGCGATGATTGCATGGAGAAGTTCCTCATCTGGTCAATAGATAACTGACATAAGAACTCATGAAATATGAATAATAGCGCTGTCTTTAAAAAATGCGTGATTGGTTGTTTCGTTTTGCAACTGACCAATCGGAGCACTTGTTTCAAGATTTTGCGCATTGTGTTGTGTTGTCATTTATCTATTTGGATTGGCATTAAAGATATCAACATCTGCATGGGTGTTTGGCAGGCATCTTAACTCCTTCTGAATTTGTACCTTCAATTGTATGGCCTCGAGACCAAGAATCGACATTCGACAGAGAATTATATTCTTGATGAAATAAGTTTTTTTGGCGTGCCTGGCCCTGACATCTTCTCCCCTCCCTCCCTCAAATGCAAAACCAGCGACTTTTTTATTCTTTGGGCCACCAGTTGACCCTTGAATGACACAGCACATCCAGACCAGTATCGGAAGAAAGATCCTTAGCAGCAATATCGTTCCTGACACCGTGAGAACGCCTGGGGCGACTCTGGAAATCACCACAGGTCCCATTTTCATCACACCACCCCTGAAAAGTACCCTCAACCTGTCCATCCTTTCAGCTTTGAATGGCTGAACAGTGTGAACAGGCATGATTACTTTAACTGCTATAACAAATCTTAAAGCATGGCCTGAAAAGTCCGCTGTACATGTAAATAATGCTTTTGAAGTTATGAAATTATGAAGTTATCAATTTTGAATTTCAGGCCTCATTTCGTGTGCTTTGCCATAGGCATAACCTGGACTTGTATCACGAGCATTCTATTTCGGTCGATTCGAGTCAGTGACCTGACCCTCATCAATCAGTGCTTTTGTTTCTTCAGGACCATCATCATCATAGTTTCTTTCATCATCACCATCATCATCATCATCATCACAATGATGAGGGTGGTGAACGTACGAGGAAAGTCAGTCGGGCAATAGACAATGACTTTATAGGGAGGAAGACCAGTTTTCCGTCCAAGGTAGTTTGGATGTGATTAACACCTTTACGTGTCATTTTCCTCTTTAGTTATAATCTTTAACATTTTAGAATGCCGTGATTTTGACACCTCTGAACATGACATTTTATTCTTTTGCTCTAATCTTTAACATTTAGAATGCCGTGATTAATTGATTCTTCCCATAACATATGTACATCTACATGTACATGTAGATGCTCTAGTGCACTTCCTTCAGAAATCACACAGGGGCTTTCTCCATCCTTTCGTTAAGAAACTTTGCTTTAAAAAGACTCATAGAGTTTTCCGACACCCAAAAAAAAGGGAGCAATTGGTTGACGATTTGTTCATGTTGTATAGAGATATCTCAGAGCGGATGTTTGTTTTATCATGTGCACAGAAAAATATGTATCAACTGCACCAAACAACCCTGTGGAGAAGTTGAAAATTTTGGAGTAAATTATATTTATATTAACTTTATGGATATGCTTCACAATTGGGATACAATTTAAACTCAATGTGATTTGTGAAGGGTAGCTAGAGGACAATTATATTCAGCTCCAAGCATATAGAGGAATTGACACTCTAGACATATCAAGGTTAGGATAGGATCATCATCGCACTTCACCATTTTAGCATCCAGTTTTCAATGTTTGACATTTTTCTCCTCTGAAACCATCCATTTTTGAGCTTATCTTGCATGATGAAATTGAGCCAAGGTTAAAATATTGTAAGTTTATACTCAAATTTTATGTCGAGCCATTTCAGTCCATGTTCGGAGGCTGTACTGGATTGCTCGATGCAGTGACATCAGGAAGAGTATCAACAGTATTTAGGTAACAACTCAAAGTAGAATGTTTTTTAGAAAATTATACTAAAATAAGGGCAAGAGGGCACAATGTGTGGATATTAAAGATACTTTTATCTTCTGTATCAATATGATTACCGATATGATGCAAAACATTCAGTGGCTCTTTGTCGTTTCCAGAGTATGACAGACAAAGATGAATCCAATTGCTCACAGCGGCATGAAAGAACTTTTTTTTCATAGCATTGTTTTAGCATCCAACATCTTGCTTATAGAATTCTATTCGCTATATTGTTGCTATATTGGCCTTGGCCTGCCTTCGACGTTGGTTTTGTATGGTTTCATAATCTAAACACATTTTGCATATTTTTCATAGCAAAAGTGGCTCATTGTTGTAAAGATCGTTCAATTGTACTAAAAACGTTCCAATTTACCCATAATATGCCGTAATTCAGCATGAAAATCTATGAGTTAATATCATAATGTGGAGCGATCTTTGCTGATTTATGATAAAGGTTTGATTGTAACGTTAACTTCGTGTGGATTTCTAACCATAGCATCTAACTGTCAGGACGATCTCGATCTAGAGAGATGATCTGAAGTTACAATGTATCAAGGTCTCGGGGATGATGAATCAAATACTGGGTATGACATGCAATGAACAAAGAAGGTTGGTGCTTGAATGTTGAAACCCAATATGTTGCTGGGCAAGATTTGATCAAAAGCTAACAGTGCTTATTCAAGTAGGATATCTGTGTCAACGTGTGCATTTCGGGTATTTTATTAGCTCGTCAAAGTTGTTCCTTTAATGGTCAAGCAAAGCACCTAATGCCACTTAGGGAGAAAACCACTTCAAAGTAGCTATGAAAAAGTCAATCTTCATATTGGAAAGATATGGAGATAGGACTCAAAATATGTTGTCACACTATTTTCAATACAATGTATGTATATTGTCACACCATTCCTGTGTATAGTCAGATCAACAAGTCATAGTTACCAAGAATTACAAAATTGTGTGAGCATTGAATTTCACAGTTCAAGGTTCATGTACAAAGTCAGTGTGTTCTTTTCCAGGTGATGGTGCATGTTGCATGTCTGTGCAGCATAACCAATTCTAAATGCTTAATAGCAACATCATTTCATAACAGTACCCTACATGTATCCCCAAACTCGTTTGACAACCACACACCCACTGCAGCCCAACATATGTTCCTGTTTACCACTTTCAGCTGAATGTGGGCTTCATGAAGAAGATCCCACCAGGTGCAGAGGCCTCGAATATATTGGTGGGAGAAGTCGATTTCCTTCAGAATCCTATCATTGCATTTACGCGTCTGTCAAAAGCGGTGCTGCTCGGCGACCTGACAGAAGTACCAGTGCCGACGCGTTTCCTGTTTATATTGCTGGGGCCGAAAGGTAACACGCAAAAGTACCATGAGATAGGTCGATCTATCGCGACATTGATGTCAGATGAGGTGTTTCATGATGTCGCGTACAAGGCCAAGAATCGCCAGGATCTTCTCTCGGGCGTGGACGAGTTCTTGAGTAACTGTACTGTGCTGCCCCCTGGAGAGTGGGATCCAAGCATTAGGATTGAGCCCCCAAAGAGTGTACCATCACAGGTATGTGCACGCAGCTGTGATGTTAATCAGATATCGACTCCTGCACAGTAATGTATTTTACAACGGCGTTCAATGATTGCCATCATAGGACACCATTTTTGATCCGATACCCCATGATTCATAAGTAGGTCAAAGGTGTGTGTGAAGGTGCCAGAATCGTAAAGATTGATCAGCAAAGGAGTAATTGATACCCAAAACCTAAACCAATACACATGTTACTCTCTTAAAGTTGGGGCCTTTTCTTCCTCTCGGTATGAAACATGTGGTAAAAATACCTCTCTTGTTGCAGGAATCACGAAGAACAGAAACAACCCCCGTACCAAATGGTACAGCCCAAACAACAGAACCTGCTGAGGAGCATGGGGACCCTACATTAATCAGGACAGGGAGGTAAGCTCAATACAGGTTGATCAAGTGGCACGGCATTGGCAAAGCTCACAGTCAAAGTGAAATGATAGAAACCCTTGCCAAACTACAAGTGTCACTGCTCTGCTTGGGAAACTTGCACGGGGAACCACTGACTTGAAGGGGTAAGCCTTCATGTTTACTGGTGGCTCAGGGTGATAGAAATATCCAGTGCTGTAGTGCAGTTATTATACATGCAAATTTGCTGAAACTTAGTGTTAATAGTATTTGTATAAATGAGTTTATGTACTTCTGATGATTCTAACTGGCTTTGTTATTTTCAGGTTGTTTGGTGGTTTAATTGATGATATCAGGCGGAAGGTGCCATTCTATTACAGTGACATCAAAGATGCTCTCCATATCCAGGCGGTCGCATCCTTCTTCTTCTTATACTTTGCCTGTTTCACGCCGATCATTACATTCGGTGGACTGCTAGGGGATGCAACCGATCAGAATATGGTGAGTCACCTTCAACTCATGACATCCTATGACTAGCCCAGCTTGGGCAGAGAAACCATGATGAAAACTATTTATTCATGAGCTGACTGAGTCCAATCCGTTTCATTGTTTTCACCAGAACCTTCTTCAAATTATTACGTGTTACGTTATATTTCGATTTCCCAACCTCGTTTTCCAGGCAGCGATGGAGAGTATATTAGCTGGTTGCATCTGTGGCGTGGTTTACTCCCTGTGTGCTGGACAACCGCTGACGATCTTGGGAAGTACGGGGCCTGTACTCGTATTTGAGACGATAACGTACCACTTCTGCTTGTAAGTATGGTTCAGGATTGAGATAGCCTTAATTTGTTCCCGAACTGGTCCTCTGCAATCATCTCTCTAGTCAGGACATTTTTCTGCATCCCTTTTGAGAGAGGATCAATTGTACTTTAGTGGATTCTGAACATTTATGCTGATGCAAGAATGTATGTTCTAATTTAATTGATGTCTCGTCTCGTTTCAGTGACAACGGTTTAAACTACCTGTCATTCCGTTGGTGGATTGGCCTGTGGTCGTGCATCTTCCTGCTCATCATAGTCATGTTTGATTTGAGCGCGCTCGTCCGCTTCATCACGCGATTCACCGAGGAGTCGTTTGCTGCGTTGATCTCCCTCATCTTCATCAAGGAGGCATTTGCCAAGGTGTTCAAAATCTTGAGTTCTCATCCGATGAACATGCATCCGGAGATTCCGTTAAACTACGACTGCTTCTGCATGCCTGGGAATGATACAAACTTGACCGACACGATCACAACGGTACCACCAAACGCCCTGCCCACGACACTCGCACCAAATCTCCTCTCCACGACCCTGTCGCCTTTGAGTGATAACGCGTCGATCATCTTGTCGAATATGACAAAAGAGGATTGCGTGGCTGCTGGTGGAGTATTGGATGGACCTGGCTGCGACACACCTGTTTATTACGACAATGTCTTCTTCTTTTCGCTGTTGTTATTTTTCGGGACGTTTGTGATCGCCACAGGCCTGAAGGGATTGAGGAACACTCATTTCTTCCCAACAATTGTAAGTTAACTGCCGACATTCGCAGATTTCATTAATTTGTAACCGCATTTCAAAATTTTCGCTTGTGTAAATGTGAATTTCAAGATCGCTGTTGTACATAAATACCTGGTTGCGGCAAATTTGCATGCAAGATAGCTGCACTATGGCATAGTGTAACTGCGTTTCTTTTCCCTGACCCACCAGTAATACAAATGTTATAGTATGAACAGTCCTTGTACAAGCATGAATTTGTCTCTTCCAGGTGCGCACGACAATTAGCGACTTCGCTGTTATGTTAGCCATTGTGAGTATGGTTGGTCTTGATGCTGCCGTGGGATTGAAGACACCCAAGCTGGATGTCCCAAAAGAATTTAGAGTAAGTATGACCAATATTATAAGCTCTATAGACATTATTGGGCGATTTGTAATTTCAAGAAGAAGGAAGCCTTTGCCATCTCTTTCACATACCGGGACCGAGAATCAAGCTCGGGGTGTCGATGTTTCGACTGTGCCACTTCAACAGCCCATGCATCCGGGGCTACCATGACATTATGACAACAGGGCAAAAACGTCACTTGCCCCTAAGCTATAGTTAAGACCATGAGGTTGCAGAGTCACACTGCTGAAAGACATGCGTGACATTGCTAAAATCCTATAGGATTCTTTGAATTAAGTTGTTTTGCCAAAGTCGAAATCAGTCGGAATATTATTCAGCTTGGTATGATTTTCTGCCACTTTTTTGTTTGGCGTGTGTTTTTGGGATGGGTTTTCACAAACCTTGATGAACTCTTGACCATGATAAAATGATGCAAACCACCTTGCAGCCAACAAGAAGCGATCGGGACTGGTTCATTCACCCGTTTGGGCCGAATCCCTGGTGGACGAGTCTTGCAGCGATTCTGCCTGCCCTCCTAGCGGTCATTTTGATCTTCATGGATCAGCAAATCACAGCGGTCATTGTCAACAGGAAGGAAAATAAATTGAAGGTAAGTGCTACAGTGTCTCCATTGAAATGCTCCATAACCTTAGTTTTTAAAAACACTGGCTGATTTTAATCTTAGTATACGTGGAGAATAAACAGTTAAAAAACTGTGGTTATGACCAGAGTGACATGAACGTCAGGTGGTGGATGTACCATGAATTGAATCTTTCTGACAACTCCTCTTTTCCTTGTGCAGGCGGCCAAACTTTGGAATGAACTCGGTATTGATATCAAAAAGGCTAAGACTGTTTCCATTTTCAGGCGTGGGCTAAAAACCCATCTGTTTAGACAATGTTTTTGAACCTCTGCATTAGAGCAAATTTTTCTTTTGGATTTTGCAACATATAAGTGCAAATTTTAATTCAATTCAATTCAATTCTACATTTCAGAAAGGAAGTGGCTACCACTTGGATCTGTTCATCGTTGCCCTCCTGATCGGCCTGTGCTCGATGATGGGCCTACCGTGGTTCGTTGCCGCCACCGTTCTCTCCATCACGCACGTCATGTCGCTGAAAAAAGAATCTGAATGCAGTGCTCCTGGCGAGCGTCCCCAGTTTCTCGGTGTCCGTGAGCAACGTATGACGGGTACACTCGTCTTCCTAATGATTGGCCTGTCCGTGCTGTTGACGTTTATCCTGATTCTCATCCCGATGCCAGTTCTCTATGGTGTTTTCTTGTACATGGGGGTCTCCTCCCTCAAGGGAGTTCAGGTAGGTTTTACTTTGCCTCGAGCCACTCCTTGTCAGGAGCTTGTGTTCGAATCACTAAGCCAAGCACATAACGTTACGGATCTCTCATAGAGAAGCGGTTAGAACTGGAGTGTCAAAAATGTCTCATTTTGTGGAAGTGGCTGGCTTGTGTTGCATTCTTAAGTTTTTAACAGATTACTGCAATTGTGAATGTTAAGTTTATGAGGCCATTCCTGTTTCAGTTGATCAACCGTATCTTGATCATGTTCATGCCCGCCAAGTACCAACCCGACTACATGTACCTCCGCAATGTTGCTGTCAAGCGTGTGCATATTTTCACATGTGTGCAGGTGTTGTGTCTCGCTGTACTGTGGACCGTCAAGACCATCAAGACCATATCCATTGCTTTCCCTCTGATGGTAAGTGTATCAAAGACAATGTGGGTCATCAAGTTCATATCCATTGTTTTCAAGTCTTATCAAAGACATGAATGGTTCACTCACGACGTGATTTAATTTATTGTAATCTTGTTATCTTGTCTCGATGCTATTTTAGCATCGCTCTGGCCACATTTTTTTATTTGTTTGATTATGAATCCACCTGGGGTCATTTTCCAGAAAGTGGAAAAAAATTCCGGTTTTGACACACTTTTTTTTTCTCCCGACCATAAAATAAGGAGGAAAGAAAAAATATTTTTCCTGACATCCAATTTCAATCAATTTTTTTTTGGTCCCCTTGTATGATCTGAGTCAAAAATTGATAAAAAATAAGCATGTTTTTATTTTACTTACCTCGCCCCACATAGATTTTGAGCCTGATAGAATTTTTTTAAAGTTCCGATCCTAATAGGTTTTGAGATTGAAGAAAAATCTTTTTTTTATTCGTACCCCACCCACATCATGATTGGGGATTGTAAACCCATTCTTGGAGTGATGCCAGTGAAGATTCCTAGCAAACATACAATAAAACAGCCAAACATTATATATTTGAATACTTGTAGGTTCTGGCGATGTGCTTCGTGCGTAAAGGCCTGGACTATGTCTTCACGCAGGAGGAGTTGAAATGGCTGGATGACATAATGCCAGAGACTCACAGGCGCGCCAAGGATGAGGAGGAGAAGAAGAAGAAGGAGAAGGAAGAGGAAGGGGAGGATGGGGTAAGTTGACGAAGTTATGACGAAGTACCATGACCCTCTAATTTATATATTATCCATGAATGTACCTACATGTAACTGACCCTCTGTATTTTTGTCATCCAGGACACTTCGAGAGCGCTTGAGTTCACCAAGGGCGGGGAGGTGGAGATCCCTCTCAGTGACGGGCATGTGATGAGCATCCCAGTTGAGAAGATCACATATAAACCAGACACACAGACGATCAACATCTCGGAGGAAATGGCAAAGACAGCAGTTTGGCGCCAGCTGGCAAGTAATGCCGAGAAGGAACATATCGGCACTAAGAAGCCTAAGAAAAGGTGAGAGTTTTGATAGTAAACAGAGTGTGCTCGTGGCCTGACCATAAGTGAACGGGTATGACCAAATAGGGGGTCACCTGTAACTTATACTCCTGTATTGCAAGGCATGCACCACTTGGAACTCCCCTAACAGGAATACGATTTTTCCCGTCTGGAGTTGGCCCTTAAAGCACCTCGATGATCTAGTGTGTGATGTGAACACCGCCACAGAAGTAAGAACATATTGTAATGCTATGTAAGTTTGAATGTCTTGATGTATTACTAGGGGAACCATTTCAGTGTTCTACGTATATTTTTTCTCGATTTAACTCACACCGACCAGGACCTCCTGGCCGGCAGGCTTATGATAACTGGCCGATTCTATACCTCTGACTAAAATTGCGGTATCCTTTAAGGCACCATCGACACCATAGGCCATCCAAGAAAACTACCCCGCCTATCATAGAAACAATCGAGGAGAAACGCCTCTCGCTTGAAGAAGACGATGCAGGAATCATCCTCAACTTGTCGCCAAAGAAAACGAAAGAGAAAGGCAAAGATGAGGAGATGCAACAGCTAATGCCTGAGATCATCGTTGAACCTCCGTCTGGCTCAAGCAGCCCGACAAGGGACAGTCCAGTATAATGGTCACTCTCTCTAGTGGAGAAAAATTGTATATAGTGTTAATTCTGTAATGCCCACTTAGTGACGCTCTGTGGATTGTGTGATTGTGCTTTGACTTGATTCGGCGGACTACTCCCAGGGGCTTTTTAGCGCTGCCATGCTGCTATTGAGGCTAGGTGATATCTGGTCCGTCTGTGGCCATGGAGTGGATATTTAAGTTGGTTGTGATGATAACGTGATAGAAGATGTCTTGAATTTGGAAAAATCTAATTTTACCATATTTCAAGTCTAACTGATTATTTTGCATATTTGTCCTAAGTGAGAGGAACTTTAGTGGTTAATCGATCAGATTTTTTTTTTGTCAGAAATATCGCGTGTTTATTTGATTACCGGTATCAAGAAGTAATGCTGGTATAAAATGAGGACTTGTTGCCATCTATCTAATGCCTGGCAAGGTGGAATGTGGCCTGCAATAAGTCCCTGGGTTACTTATGCATATATTTTCTGTGGAAAGTTGTGTGCATTAAAAAGTAAGACTGTACATATATTTCTACTTAAGTTTTGCCATGGTCAATCAATGTAGGTTAATGTTGTGAAAATGCATTAAAATCAAAATTTAGAAAATTAGACAAGAAAAAAACTACAAAAATTTCTAATCTGTGGTGTGAAAAAAAAATGTTTAAAGTCGTTTGTGCTATTTTATTAGCACTGTATATATCTAGTAGGTTCAGGGATACACAAATAGTCAAGTTGCATTTTTACACTTCACCCTGTAGCTCATTAGTTTATTTTTAGTGCCAATTGAGTGTAAGCTCTGATAGACTCGATTTGAACTCGTTGCCATTTGTTGCCTTCTGACATGAGTTGATCTCAAGCCAGGAGTTAATCAACATCCTTTAAAGGCCAACTCTGTTCCTGCGCAGTGTCTTTTCCCATCTCTTCACTATATCTAGTGCACAACTCTTACACCAGGAGACACCAATAGTCAAAAGCGACGATAATGCATTTTGGTATGGTGTGTATGGAGTTGATATAGTGCATTTTGTGCATCTGTTTCCAAACAGTGCATGTTAATATAAGGCATGTATTAACTTTGATTTTCATCGGCGAAAAAACTATGACGTTTACTGTATTATTCTTCTGACAACTGCAATAATATAATATTTTCGGCAACAAGGACCAAGGAAAGTAACAAAGCTGGCCTTTAATGGGGATTATCATATATCCCCCCCCCCACCCCCCAAAAAAACAAGTTGACCCATTTTGAGGGAAACCCCAAAAACAGCCAGTTGTACCATTTCTGGCTGCCAAGTTACTGGAAGGAAATGCAAAAAAACCACGACAACCAGTCTTAGTCTCATAACTAGTTCCTTCCTATTGGGCTGCAACTTGTTTTTTTGCTTTGAATTGGTCAGATTTTGTTTTTGTTCATCGAAGTGTTATTCTCGAGGTGTACAAAGGGTTTTTGAAGTAATTTGTATTTGTAAAAATATTTGCGTATGCGGTATTTTATTTAATGATGCCATGCATGTCGTGATTTCATTTAATAGCAAATTCATGTGATTCTGTTAGCTGTGAGTGAATCGTGTCCACTTCGCTAAAGTCACAATATCATGGTTTGACTCTGGGCTGTTTGTGATTTCATCAGGGTTACCTTTAGACGTGTAACAGGAGTTCTTAATCAGTAAATGCAGTGGTGGCAGTTAATTGTTCGTGTAAATATCTAGATTGAAAGGATAATGTGAGGTGTGATAGCATTTATTTGTTAATATTTTATGCATATAACTTGTATAGAATGATGATTTTGAAGATGTTTTTTGCTGATCATGTTTATATGGGTTAGATGTAATTCTTAAAACTGTCACTCATGTGCTGTATATTAGGCCACACATTTTAGATTTGTTGGATTACGAATCTTTAGAGTCAAAACCTATGTGGGTGGGGTGGAAATTTTAAGAAATTTAAAATAATAGTTTTCCTTGTGGGGTGAGAATTTAAAAAATGCCATCAGACTCAAAATCTATGTGGGACTAGGTAAGTAAAATAAAAACATGCTTATTTTTTATCAATTTTTGTTTAAGATCGTACAAGGGGACCAAAAAAAAAAAAATTGGTTGAAATTGGATGTCAGGAAAAATATTTTTTCTTTCCTCCTTATATTATGGTCGGGAGAAAAAAAAAGTGTGTCGAAAACGGTCATCATGACTTTTTTTCCACTTTCCGGAAAATGACCCCAGGTGGATTCGTAATCCAACAAATAAAAAAATGTGGCTTAAGCGAAGAATTCGATGATTCACAGTGGCTTTTCATGGCTACTAATTTCGTCCCCTGTCAGTGACTCGGCCCCAGACCCAGCAAATACCAGATGCGGGAGCAAAAGTTTTAAAGAAGAATGGTAAATGTGATGAATTCTCTTCCAGTCTTCTCCTACAGAAACCTTGTAGTATGAAGCAACTTGTGGTAGTGGGTGTTGTATGCTCAATTCTTAAAAATGTGATACACTTTAGGTACCCAGTATAGACTAAATCGGATCCTCCTTCCTACACCTCAGCTAGTAGAATGAACTTGCCTGCTGAGTTCATTATTCGAGACATTTAGATTTTTAGGCGATCAAGCAGCGTTCATACAGAAAACCTTCATTCATTATGACTCATCTTCGTTTTATCTTATCTCTTATGTCTCATTCAGAATTCATCTTTTCGTGTGGTAAATAGGAGAGTTTTGTTTTTTATGCGTGACATTGAAATATACTTGTCCATTGTGCTGTTGTATCATTAGACAACTTATCGGTGCTCCTGGGGAATGTACCGGTATTATAAAACATGTCTTTTGCTAGTCTACCTTGATACACCCTTGAGAATCAGTTCCCGACTGAGAATCTTATCTCAAAGCAGGCCATCCAACTTACCGAGCAGCCTGCCCGGAATAGTACCGAGGAAAATGTGTGCGTCGGGAAAAAAAAGAAAATTGTGTGCTCATAGGTAAACTTACTAAAAGAAGCTGTATCTATTTGGTAAGTGGGTCAATATGACATAATATGCAGTAAATTTTGAGGTAAATTGACATCCGGGTACTCCCACAAATAAATTCATGTATGCTTCGCAATTTATTTGCTCCTCACAGGACAAACCTTTGGTGCATTTTCTCAGGACAGGCCAGCTCAGCAACTTGAAAAGTCTGCCTGATTCCTGACAAGATGAGGAATTGATTCTCCAGTGTTCCTTTAATAGCAAGTTACCAGTACTTGCCTAATCCTTTAGGCTCATCAGTAAGTCTGAAGTAGAGAAAGGAATGGAGCACTGTAAAAAGATTTTCAGCCAACTTTGCGTTGTGAGCAAAGCAAGAAGTATGCAAGCAAACCATGTAACAAACACAACAACAACAAAATTGTGTAACGTTAGGATTACTATGCAGCCCTGTCACACGAGAAACAGCTCTGACACGAATCTAACCCAGTTAACATGGGAGGCACTGATGTTATGCAGTCACACCTCTTGGACATGTTCTGTATCAGGTTTCAGGCACTATAGCTAGCTTTAGGGCTTGGGGAAAAAGGCTCTTTGGGGAGGCAGGTCAAGATGACACTTTTTGAAATTTTTCGGCCAAAATCATGGTAAAAAAAGTACAATTTGGTGAGGAGAGTTGATGGTTGTTGGCATGTGCACCTGTTTTCTCTGCCAATTCATTGATTTGTATGTGATTTATTGATTAAACTATACTCCCATTTCTCAAAAAATGGCACTCCAAATGTTAGATTTCACTTGAACTTCAAAGGCCAAAGTATCTAGAAACACTTACTTTGCCAGAATTGACCAAAGCTTGACCAAGAATGTGCCATTTGAAGCCAAATACTGACAAATTTTCCAAGCCATTTAAGGCTTGTTTTGCATGCAGTGCCATTTTTTCATGAGACAGAGTATAGCATGTCGAATGTATGTGTCCCACCGCTAACCATGCAAATAGGAGCTTTGTGCATCTGATATTCTTGAGCTACCTCAGATAAAAAAAACACCATTATGTATGAAACAGCAAAGCTACCAAAGTCTTGGGTCAGCTGCAGTGTGTCTCGTGGTAAGACATTTTTGATTGAAATTAGTTCTTGCGAGACTAAAACCTTAGGTCACACTTTTTTTAAGTCGGATTACGAAACTTCAGATCCAAAACCTATGTGGGTGGGGCGGGAATTTAAAAAAAACAAACAAATATATTTTCTTCAATCTCAAAACCTATGTGGGGCTAGAATAGAAAATAATTCCATCAGACTCAAAATCTATGTGGGGCGGGGGAAATAAAAATATATCGATATATCAATTTTAGACTCAAATCATACAAGGGGAACCCAAAAAATAAAAATTGGTTAAAATAGGTCATGGGAAATATATTTTTCATTTTTCGCCCTATTTTATGGTCAGGGAGAAAAAAAAGTGTGTCAAAAACGGTCGTCGGGACTTTAATTTTTTTTCCACTTTCCGGAAAATGACCCCAGATGGGAATTCGTAATCCAACAAATAAAAAAAATGTGGCCTTACTGGTGTGTGCTTTCTAATGTTATCAAGACAGAAGCGCTACAGTGAAATGACCCATGTTGCATACCTATGTTATTGGTGAAGAATTTGAGGAACAATATGTCAATCACTTCTTTAGAGGCAATACAATGTTTAAGCAAATAAGGAATCCACAGCATTGCTCAATGAATTTTATTTTTTGAATTTGGTAGCTTTTGTGGGTATCTGTCCTCAGGGTTTTAGAAATCAGATTTCTTTCAAAATTTTGATCAAAATCATCACCATGTAATAAAAGCGGAATGTTTATAATGAATTTACATGTATTATTGGCTTGCTTCAAAGATGTTTACCATTTTTGAGTTATGGTAATGTAATGCCAACGTTAGTGACAAAAGTTGTTCTAAAACTTTTTCTGAACAGCCGGGCTCTGATGTTTCAATCGTTGATTACATAGTACTTAGCTCCTCGGACACAATGTCATCACAGGTTGCATTTCTTTTAATTATTTGTTGATCTGTTAATAATATGAGGTTGTAATTAAATGTTTGTACATACGTTAGTGCCATAGCCTCTAGAAATTCAAGTTTGGCATCCAGTGAAAAGCTCGATTTGGTGTAAGGTTACATTGTATAAGGTTTATATATGAGAGTGGCCAATTTTTTGGAAAAATGCCTCCTTTATCTTAGACCCAAATGTACTGAAACAACTTCAGGGCCCAAGCTAAATTGTAAACTAGTTCATTTTAACCTAAACCTACTTGAAAATGCATTAGCCAAAAGAGAAGTGAAGAGTTGAATTTGAGTGTCCATATTTTGCTGAAAGGGTAGCTAAGCTAGCGCGGGCCCTGAAACTGTATATGTAGCACCATGTGATCACAAGGCTATATCGTTGCTATCCTATAATGTGGTTTACAGATAGTGTCAATCATGGCCAGGTGAATCAGTACCAGTGGGAATGTTTCTATTGTAAATTCTATTGTGTGTTTTGAAGTGCTAAAGCGAAAAACCATACCAGGCCATGTTGTTATCGGGATGGTATGTGTACATGCGTGGTGGTTAAACTATACCAGCCCAGTAACTTTTGATCTCATAACTTAGGTAATATCTTTGGGGTGATGCGACTCCTGGTGAATACTTTGACTACTGTGAATACTACATGTATAACCCCAAAATGATCATGCTCAATAGCTGTTTTACGTTAGGTTTGGAATCAAAATTGTGTGAACAAGACAAAATGTTAAAATTTCATAAGGAAGAAATTATGCTTGAGATGGTTATCAAAAAAACTCATTGTAGTGATACACAACAGTGTTGATGAGTTTACACATGACAATAGAGTCTTCAGGTTGAAAAATCTTCATTAAAAAAGGACCTCATGTGATAAGGGTCTTATGTTGTTCTATAACACAGTATGTCAATATCAAAAATGTAATGTCACTATTCAGGACAGTGTTCATTTATGATCTGAGCATTGTTTATGATCTGAGCTTTGTTTATGATCTGAGCATTGTTTATGATCTGAGCATTGTTTATGATCTGAGCATTGTTTATGATCTGAGCATTGTTTATGATCTGAGCACTGTTTATGATCTGAGCTTTGTTTATGATCTGAGCAGTGTTTATGATCTAAGCATTGTTTTATGATTCATAGCGTTAATTACACTGTTATGTCGGTATTCATTTATGAGAACTATGCACATTTGAGAGGGACTTACCTGTGCAAAAAATCCAGCATTTTGGGCGCATTGCGCATGTATTCAGTGCACCAATACTCGATTGAGGACAAGGACCTGAAAGAAGAAGATTCCACTTATAAAGAACACTGTAGCAAATTTTCAATACACTTTACGAACAGTTTAGCATTTCGTTTTTCAATGATGCTTGTTAAGTATTGATGTCACTTCATTCACTTTTAATAGTAATGAGCATGTAGTAGACACAGCTCGGCCATGGTGATTAAGTAGAAACTGGGCAGACACGGCCTAAAAACAGTACAAGAATATCGATAATAAATATGTTATAGATATTTGTGACTTTTTCCTGTGACATTACTGGTGCCATGACGTCATGATGTGGCGAAGGACTAAATAAAGGTGTTAACTGTTAGTAAAGCATGGTAATATTTTTCAAAATGTGATTACATTGTATAGCAGTATGTGAGTGTTAAGACTGCTATTAGTGCTAACAGATGTGTAATGTTAGTCTGAAGAACTACATCCAAAAATTAAATGTGTGCAACTGGCATTTAGTCTGTTTCTTATTTCGGAGGTTTTGAATCATTTTCATCTCCCGCTCAACTTGGAAAATAAATTACAGTCATTCAATGACAGCTTTGATTCAAGTGATCTGATTAACATTTCCACCTTGATAAACTATGTGAACCTACACAGTAGATATCTTTAAATTCTGGAGTGGACCTGTGCATAAGGCAGAAATGATTAAGTTGTATTTCAAGTACTGGTGATGGTCTACAACTTGCATAATGACTTCATTATATTCATCGTATGTGCAGGTCCAAGTTGGAATTGAAAATATCATGGTGAAGATGCACTTGGACTTTCAATATGAAAGAGTTCTTCAGTTGAATTAAATCGAATATATCAATAGATAATTGTAATTCAACCTCGGAGATAAAGTGGGAGGGTGCACATCCTCTCTACTGTCCACAGCTCCACTGGAACTGCTCTGCCATCAATGTCACAAAACCCCAGCCCTCGAAAACCCTGTTGTCATTGTGGTTTCAAGGCAGGTTCAGTAGATGGGTGGCTCCCAACAACCAACTGGCCTGAAGGTTCCCCTACCCCTGGCCAAGAACCAGGCACTACCTCCCAACTGCCGAGCTGGCCTGAAAGTTTCTCCAGCTTGCCAAGAACCAGGCAGGCCCCTCAACTACCAATTTTGGCCTGACAGATCCTCCACCTCATTGCCAAGATCCAGGCAGGCCTCCCAACTACCGAGCTGGTCTGAGTGTTACACGAGCTTGCCACGAACCAGGCGATCCTCTCAACTGCCGAGCTGGCCTGAACGTTTCTCCAGCTTCTCGAGAACTAGGCAGGCCTCCCGACTACCAAATAAGCTGGCCTGAAAGTTCTCCCAGCTTGACACGAACCAGGCAAGGCTCCCAATTGCTGAGCTGGCCTGGAAGTTCCCTCAGCTTGCCTCAAACCATGCTTACCAAGATCTAAAAGCCCTCCCAACTGCCTTGCTAGTATGCGCGCTTAAGTTTATTGACGGTCATGGCCTCTATGGAACGATATAGGCCTACCTAAATCATCAAAAATATACAATATGGCCGGACACTTTTTCCAGGGAGAAACCACAAGCAGAAAGGGACCTGGCTGCACTGCCGTCTTACCCACACGATGTGAGAGCCGATGTTACTGCATCACCAACATCATCGTATCGCGACTATACTCCTAGGGAGAGAGGTCACATCCAAATCAGGCCGAACACGCCGAGAAGAGGCATGAAACCATGTAGAGACTTGGCGTATCCAGCAGAGATATGGAACAACCTGCGTGGAGAGAAGGCACATCAGGAGGAGACATGTTACACCCTGTAGATGCACAACTTGTACAGAAACATGATGCACTGTGTCTGGAGAAAGAGCACATCCGGTAGAGACATGGCACATCCAGCAGAGACGATACACCATGTCGACAGGAAGTACATCCGAACGAGACATAGTACAACCCTGCAGCGCCATATCACACCCTGGATAGACATGACACATCCAGTAGAGACATATCACGCCTAGCAGAGATGGCACATCGAACAGAGACATAGTACACTCTGTAGCTACATATCAACACACTGCATTGACAAGGCACATCGAGTAGAAACATGGAACACCCTGCAGCATATGGCACACCCAGCAATAGTACATTATTAGAAACACGGCACACCCTGTAGAGAAATGATACATTCAGTAGAGACATGGTCCACCCTGTAGAAACATGGTCACTTTGTTGGGAGAGCGACATCCAGATCAGACAGAGTACGCCTAGTAAAGGGGCATGGACTTGGTACACTAAGTAGCAACACTGCCATGGTGCGCTACGAAGGGGGAGGGCACATCCAGAAGAGACATGGGGCAGAACCTGACACACCCTGCAGATCAGAGCAATGCCACACAGTTGGGGACAAGGCGCACCTAGTAGCGAAAAGGAACATCCATTAGAGGGAAGGGCCAGGCCGGTCTACTGTCTCATTGGCAAAAGTCATTTCTGAAGAACATGGTCCTCCCCAGCATATAAACAACATGGAGCCACTGAGAGTCCTTATGCATTTAGTGTCACATCTTCACAAGTCTTCGTCACTGTCAGGTACCGCCATCTAAGCTAAGAAATTGGAACTAGGCATTTGCGTAAAATTTAAAATATCGCCCGTTTTTAGGGCGGGGGACGATTTACAGCTGGAACCCCTGAACCAGCTCCCGCAGATCCGTCATTCATCAAGTCAAAGCAAGTATGAACGAAATTTTGCTTGCTTTCAAAGTCCATTTTTAGGCTACTTTTACCGAATGACAACTTGTAATTTTGATGAATATCGAAAGCGTTAATAATAAACTTCACAAAAATTCCCTTCCAGCGGCCATGGTTTTTGTTGTTGACGTTTTGAGAGGTGTTCAGAAAATTCGTGATATTTCTTTAATTATTTAAATCATTGATTGTTTGTTGACATATTCATAATCTTTGTATCACCCTTCACATAACAAACTTAATCTTTTCATTAAAAAATGTTTTTTAAATATCTTAATTTGCCTTTGAAGTGGTCTGTTTTTTCTTATTTAGAATTCTGAGAATTACAGACTTTTATTTCTTCAAAATCAAGGTACTAAAATTTAATTCTTTTCAAAGCATATGCGGAAACCGTTTCTGGTTTAATATCACTTTAGATCACTTTAAATCTCCACTAATAAAAAAATGAGAGCCAAAAAACGAGGTCTGTAAAGTCTTTGGTCTGTAGAATAGACCCTGCCGCCTATACTTACTGTCTGAAAAACAAAGGGTTACAATATTACCTAACGATCCAGGGCTGTGCATCCTAAGGAAATCAGTGCAGGGCCGGAGAAGTGAACATTATCCCGCTGTGTGCTGCTGTCTCAAAGGGACATTTGTGGTATAAAGTGACCCAAAAAATAAATTTATAATTCTCACAACAGTGCGATTGGTCGGGCAAGCAATTATACTCCATCCTGGCACCAGTGGTTTTCAATATATTCTATACTCCACCTCTCGATATTTCATAGGAGTAAAAAAAGCCTATCTCTAGATGACTATACTCACTCGTATAGATATGTCGATGTATTTACCTGCTGCGCACCGATAGTGTCATGTCCCACTTAATTGGGTGTGTTCCTAACGGATATTGGATTATCATTATTTGGCTGGCCTGAGCTCGGATGGTCGACAGGATCTTGATCGAACTGGACTATAGACTTCCGGGATACAGTCTGAGGTAGGGACGAGGCCGATCCGGTCCGGAGTGTAACATATGATATGATTAGTCCAAGGAACCTCGACCCTCCATTCCGCGCAGAAATTAGTGAATTGTGGGAACTGTTGAAGAGTCTACTGTGGATTAAGTTCTTTGAGGGTAGGAAAACGGGCGACAAAATGGGAATGTTCGGTGAGTATTGAACAAATTATTAGAACTAGAGACTTTTTAGCCTTAGAGAGGCAAAAGCTCACCAGTTTTTATATTGGTCGCTTTCCCAATGTTGCAGCACAATATTTTCATTTGAAATAACATCAGTCATCATGGCATATATAACCAGTGGTTTCCATCCTGAAGCTCACCAGGCCAACACTCGGCACTATCGGCCGAGCTTAGTTAGTAGCCCAATGTGTGCGAGGGGAAAGGAGGATACGACTGACTCTGGATTTTCGAGGATGGCAGTTTTCAATGTTCTCAGCTTGTACATGACATATATACAAATAGGAGTGAAAAAGAGCCTGAATCCCATCAGGAAGAAAATAAAAGGAATGATATGGCGGGATAAAACTTCTGGATACATATATACACTTATTTAAAAACAGTAGCCTTGGTTAATTCTCGCTCGCTGTGCGGCTGTGCACCCACACCCGGCTGTGCAGCTTCAAACCAATCAGAAAGTGAACCAATTACTGGTGTAGACTTAGAAAATGTTCGTCAGGAAAAAATATCCGTCACTATCGTACTCTGCCATGGCCGTCAATAACTCTAGAGATTAAAACGCATTCGAGACTCCTTTGCTCACCAGACATTCTTTCCTAGGACATTTCAAATTTCTACACCGGCATTTTTATCACAGGTATACCGGTATATACAGCAGCATACCGCGTTCATCGAATTAGGCAGCAGCTGCTCACTGGTTCTTGACTATCTACTTCGAAGTTGTCACAAGTATCATTCAGGAATTACAATCAGAGAAGCGAACATTAACCCCCGATATCCTCAGGATGCTTTGATAGGCTACACATGGCGACATTTCTCATTCTAATTCGTCTTTTCCAGGTTTTGCCTTCACTGTTGGTCGACTGCACTCATGTTTCAATCGGCCAAACCTCAAGATACTGGTAGTATTGCTTCTGATGGTTGGCGCCTTTGTCCTCGCATCAAGCTTCTTCCAGATAAGGTGGAGAATCACTCGACACTGGGACACGTCATCATTGCCATTAACTTTGATACACTTTGAGGTCCCTGGTGATAACGAGAGAACTGGTAACACGCGGCTCCCGAATGGTGCAGGCAGCCTGCAGGACATAGCAGTACAAGGATCGTTACCAACGAATCAATCACTCGATGCAGCAGTTTTAAACGATGGCGACGACCAATTGGAACGCCAAATTGCAGTTCAAAATAGCAGCAGAAAATATGAAAGGAATAACACAGTTTTGAATGTCCCTAGGTTGCACAATGGACTCAAATGGCATCCTACGCCAGTCGTGCCCAGAGCCGGCTCAAAACGTTTCCCGCCGTATGAAAGCGGGACTTGCAATCCAAAGATTCATGGTGAGGAAGTTTGCAAGCTTATGAGGTCTGCCGTCAGCCAAGATTATTACCTAGTTTTCATGGATTGCTTGGCTACGTTCATTGAAGTGGCTGAGAAAAAAGGTTGGACGTATTTTCTAGCTTTCGGCAGTTTGCTTGGCTCATGGCGTCACCATGGCATGATCTTATGGGACGGTGACGTTGATGTATATGTCAACATTAGCCACAGGGACGATATAATCAAGACATTCAATAACACGGACTACACGCCACAGCAGATGTTTTCTCCTCGTAAAATTGTGAAGCTTTATTCCACATTGTCTACCTTAAACACATCGTACATCAAAGAAGGACTAGGTTGGTGGATGTGGCCGTATTTAGACATCTTCTTTTTCACGGAAGACGCCACTCATATTCATAACGTCGAAAGCTCTGCTCGGATAGAAAAGTCCGACGTCTTCCCTCTTCATGAGAGGCCATTCGGGAGCCTCTGGGTACCATGTCCCAAAAACACATTCAAAGTTCTCAAAGAAGCGTATGGAAAGGAGGAGTCTGAACTTTGTAAAGGTTACACGACAGAGGTTAACTGTCAGCTTCTGAAAGATCTTGTGCCCTTCGTTCACAGGCAAGTAGTCAATGGTGCTTTGTATGAGACGCTGAAGTTAGGTAACAGAACTTTGGCATGGCAATATATAAAAAATGAGACAGTTGTGGTAACCAGCCCTTATGATTTCGGAAAAGTTGAGAGCCCTTAGCGCGATTTTTTTCGTTGGGTCCTATTATGAAATAAAAATATAGGAAATATTATTACCAGTTTTTTTATTGTTGCTCCTAGCCCGTCCCGACGGTGAATTGCAGATCAGCCTCTGTCCCGTGTAGTGGGTTTTAGCCACTAATTCAGTATTCAGCATCGCCCCCCCCCCCCCACCCCTACAAGGGGTTGCTGCTCTTTAGGTCAGCTTCCGTCCCCCACATTAGGTTCTAGACCTTCCCCCGATAGCGGATAGTCCTTTAGGCTAATATCCGTCCTCCACAGCGCAAGGGTTGTAGCCATTTAGGTCAGCATCCGTCCACACGCAGAGTAGTAGGTCAGTCCCCGTCCCCCACAATGAGTTGTAGCCCTTGAGGTCAGCATCCGTCCCCCAGGGTTTAGCCCCCGCAGTGCTAAGTATCTTGAACGTGCCTCGCTAAACCCATTTCTCCACCCGTCAGGTTAGAGAGAATTGCACGGATCCTCGTGGACTAATTTTCTCAGGGACAGATGCCCTACGGACTAACTATCCAAAGTCTGAATCGCCAGAGAAAATAAATTCTTTGGGGTCTAATTTCCTTGGGCCGATGAGTGCAGATTATGTATGGATTGTTCAGGTATTTCAGTTGAGATTTGAAAAGACGACTCGTAACATCTTTCAAAGAATGCAAGGCGCTTCACTTGTCAGACCTCAGAGGTAGAGGACTTTCAACAGAACAGAGAATGAAAAACTCTCCTCCTATTAATACTTAGTCCGGGCCCTTGGACATGCTGGAAGAAACAAAATTGTTGTCATCCACTCACCAAAAGGCTATTGGGGGCTTGTGGGGACTGGCCAAGCGTAACAGGTAGCCAGGTGCCACATCACGCACACATTTAAAGCTGAGCATTTGGATTTCATAGTTCACCTTCTGCTCCATATTTACCCTCAGACATTGCTCAGCTTCCAGACAACGTGCGTCAGTCTTCTTCTTCCGGATACTGGGTATCGGTCAATGATGACCATTAGCCCCATGCAGGCGCATGGTGAAATGGATAAAAGCTTTGTTGGTGTGTGGTAAAAGTTTGATGAAAGGTACGGTCGTGCAAGATGAAAATGTTAAAATCAGCGCTCGGTCTACGGTTCCTTTGTGAGCTTCCTCCTGAAGGCGTTGATATTCTCGGCCGTCACAGTTGCTTCTGGGAGCCTGTTCCAGTCGACTGTCGTACGTGGGAAGAGAATGAGTTTCTATGGGCCTCAGTGGTAGTGTGGATCTGTCTGAATGATTAGGAGATGATGAGTCTGGTCCTCCTGGTTGCCTCGATGAGATGGTGTTCAACGGCAACCTGTTGGATGATCTTGAAGAGTAGCGGGAGCCTGGCTTGGCGTCTGCGTTCAGCAAGGGTGGGCCATCCTGTGTTGCTTAGCATCTCGGTCACGTTGCTGGTGTTATGGTAGGCCTACATGCGAGTAACCCATCTTGCCGCTCTTCTCTGGACAATCTCTATTTTGTAAACATATTTCTTATGGTGTGGGCCCCAAACTAGTGCTGCGTATTCCAGCTTCGGTCTAACCAAGGTCTTGAAGGCTTGGATCTTTACTTTTAGGTTCGAAGTTCTGATATTTCTCCGTAGGAACGCAAGAGTGGAATTTGCTGACCTGGTGGTGGAGTCAATAATTATGTTCCTTCCATTTTAGGTCTTTGGTGAATGTTATGCTCAGGTATTTTGTGGAGTCTTCTTTGCCGAGGCAAATACCGCTGGAATTTCAATATGCTTCTGCTCAACCGCTGTAGAAGTTTGAAATGTCCTCGATAGGGTGTCCGGGGAACCAAGGATTCTACTCTGTGTGGCCTCTTTAATAGAATCATATACCATAATCCATCGGAATACAAAAGGGCCGGACATTTTTCTAGGGGGACATAATCTACTAAATTCTACATCGGGAACATGAGGAGCGCGACTTGACAATCTGGGGAATTGATTTTTCAGGGAGATCCTGGAATAACTTCGCAAATCAAAGATAGTACAAAATTAACAACACTAGCATTGATAATCTCACAATCCTATTGTTTATTGTGCTATCTACGTATCAAAAGCATTAACTGTAAGAAAAATAGAAATCTTTACAAAAATCTATACACGAAATCAAGTATACAACATAATTACATAACTAGAAATAAAGAAGTTAATTGCAGTAGAACCTGCCTTAACGGACACCTCTCTATTGAGTACAACCTCGCTATTACGGACACTAATTTTGGTCCAAAATTGTTACTTTCCACACAATTTGACCTCTCTAATCAGGAAACCTCTCTATGAAGAACACTACACAGACCAGCATGATACACTTGTCAACCGGAGGAGAATTTACACAAAGGAAAGATGGTATCCAAAATTACAGACCCCCAGGCTAGACAACTAACACCTTAATGGATTGCTGACGATGATATTATTAGTTTGATGAAACATGTCGGATGACAGTGTTAACAAACATGTTACAAGTGTCCTAGTTGTCAGAGATCAGCTGGCCTTGAGGGTTTCAACTCCATAGCCATTGATGTTACTTGCCACAGTTACACTCAAATAGCCAATCTAAGCTATTTGACCCTTGTAACATGTACTGTGTAGACGGTATTTAGTTGGTTAGGCCACACTTTTTTTAGTTTGGACTACGAACCTATGTGGGTGGGGCAGGAATGAAAAGATTAATAAAAACATAGTTTCCTTCAATCTCGAAATGTATACGTGGGATGGGAATAAAAAAACTTCTATCAGACTTAAAATCTATGTGGGGTTGGAGGGGGGAAATAAAATAAAAACATGCTTTTATTTCTTATAATTTCAGTCTCAGATCGTACAAGGGGACAAAAATTTAAAAAGTTGAAATTAGTCGTCGGGAATACAGTTTTCTATTTTCCTCCATTTTATGGTCGGGAGAAAAAAGTGTGTCAAAAACGGTCGTAGGGACTTTTATTTTTTTCCACTTTCCAGAAAATGACCCCAGAGGGATTCAAATCCAACAAAAAAAAAAGTGGCCTGCAGGCATGCCTGCACAATACGCCTATATTACGTGAAATAGGCCAGGGAGACCCTCAAAACATGAACAACTTAAAAAATGTATACACTAGTTACAGGTGAGCACTAATACTACAGATAGTGCAAATATACAACTATCAAAACATTTTTACAAATTGAACACTTTTTGGTGGAATTACACTTTTATCCTGAACAAAAACATATCAATGTATGAAAGCACCATATCACAATTTTTACATCTTAATCAACCAAGGTCTGCCTTTCCTTCCCACTCAATGCGTTCACCTCCATCAGAGATGGAAGCCCCTTCAAATTGAGGTTTCGTGAGCTTCCTGGCCCAAGACAAATCACTGATATGATCTGCCAATTCGGAAAGCCCTCATTAATCTGGTGGTTTTACTGTTGGGGCAATGTCAATACATGTTGATGGATAGCAACAGATTTAATCTCATTATCGGCCAACAATCAGCACAAAATTAAAAAGACAACATGTTATGGATGTATGAACACAGTACTGCATGTTTACAAAATTAGCCTAAAACCATTAAACTTAAAATGCAGTCATTTTTTCATAATCTATTCTACTAAATATTTCAATGCACTAATTTACACATATCGAAAAAAGAACAAGAAATGAAACAATTTGTACAGTTAAATGCAATAGTCTGGTATGTAATGATTGCTGCTATGCATAACACAGCAGCATTAGGGTGTGCAGTGTACCGAGTCATCAACAGCAAAATACAGGAGAATAGACAAACATGATGAAGGGATAATAACCCAACTGAACTAAACCAACATATGTTTGTTTCATGATTATTCAAGTACATCCCAAACAGAAGATTTCAAGGTTAGGATTTACATTACTAAACTAAAGCTGATAAGTCATAACCATGGTCCCCATTCAAAAACTTAATTATCTCGCGTTTACCCGTATTAATCAGGTGTAGCTTACATGTATCACCGTCACACAATGATGGGTGATGACATCATAGCTGTCACTCCTGAACAGAAAATATAATCAATGTGATTTTATTACGCTTTGGGAGCATTGAATTTTATTGAGTGGAGATCATCCACATTTATTGATACTGTCCACAACTCGATACAAAGCACATTTGGCACAGATTCTTCTATAAACAAACTACATTAATACTTCACAAAGTGTTACTTCACAAAGTATAATTACTTGGATTGAACCCGAAAATTGCCCAACTTTTTCAAAGTGGAAAAGACATTGCCAAAGAAACAAGTATAGGCCAAAAGAGGCTTTGTCCTCATGCTCTCCAAAAGATAGAAATTGTAAAACATTCAGCCCTATCAACAAGAACATCAACTATGAATGAGAAATCAATCTGAAACCTGCCAGATGGCAGCACTAATCGATGCATATAATTGCCAATGCTCCCCCCCCCCCCCCGAGTTCTCCACATGGTTTTCTCAAGGTTGGGTGGTACCCTTGATATTCAAGAGGTTTTGCCAAGTTGCAACACAAAGTTGGCGACCATGAACATAAGGTAGGTTGGCCATAAAGAAACCCTTTACAAAATTCTCGAGCAAGGTTGGGTGGCTCGTCAAAGGTAGGGTGGGCCGCCCTGGCAAATGGCCTTGCGGAGAACACTGCTTACCTCCATTTAAACAAGGAATAGATTGCCAGGTTGCAGAATCAGAATGTTTTTGCTAATTCCTAAAGCTATTACTGAAACAATCTTATTTCTGGTTTTTATTCAATTCAAGAAATGCTACTTTGTAAATGCAATTTAACAAAAATATTCGAATTAACTTTTAATGACAACTTCCAACGTTAAGTAACAATTTGAATAAATCAAATCATTGATTTTATCTTACTGATTACTGAACACAAAGCGCCGCAAAAAGCATAAAATCAATGACTGCTCCGGTAAAAAACTCATCGATGCAGAATGGTGAAGAAGCAGTTGCCTTGGCAACAGTTTTCCAGGAAAATGCAACAAACATCCTGGTATGGACATGACGGATGCTAGCAGAATCAATCCTGCGACCATGACATCAGCATATTTTAAAGAAATTCATTTCACCTTCGGCAAGTGCAGTGGCAAATACAGCTCATTAGCTTCAACAATCCACTTGCTGCTGGTTAAAATGAACTACCAAAATTTATTTGAGGTCAAATTATTCAAAATTACAGAATTTATGAAAAAATATCCGAGGCTGAGATGTATTGTGATTTGATTGCTGGTAAACATTACATTCTGCTACCAAAATTCTACATAACCTCACAGCCAACTTAGGCTGGCATAAAGTGACTGCCTTCTGGTTCCCAGTTCCTGGAATCACAAGGGATAGAGCGGAGATAATGAGAGATGGCACTTTAGCAGCACAAAGACCTTGATCCCTTGATAATAGAACAAATTCTTAGAACTGATGATTGGCAACATGGCTTGTGCAATGCAGTCTTGGAATGACAAATCTGATGATGTGAAAGTTGGGTTACAAGTACCGGTGGTGACAAGTAGCCATTAGTCATGGATATATACGCACAACTCCGTTAGATCAGCAGGAGTGTGAAATATAAATTTTCTTTATCAAACGAAGTTAATGTAGGTTGCATGTCAGAAACCGATCGTTTGAACGAGTTGAACTCTTCACACTCTCACCACAATTTTTAAATACAAACCAAACTTTCCTTACCTGGACAATATGATTTTAGAAGAGGTTTTCGTTGACTTCCGAATTGATCTGTTCTTTCCGATACCAGAAAACCTCTTTTTTACTTTCACGGCTAAATGAACACAAAATGCATTTCAAGCATACAATAATATAATTTATAAGATGTTTACCTTGGTTATGGAATTGGTCCCTTTACCAGCAAAAACTACATTTGTATACATTGATACAAATTTTATAGAAGTAAATGTACACAACTTTGAACATTTAAACATTTTATAACTACAAGTATTGCATGAATTTAAAAAACTCTCTGAAGTTATTATCGGCAGAGCTAATACAACCACCCAGTGAGTCCTACAGCAGCAAGACTGTAGTAAAACCTGGTCTACATTAGCAAATTTCTGTTCGCAAACAAGGGCAAATTTAGTATTTGGTTGTGTGTGCCACAAAAAGGCTGCACGAGTCTGGTGATTAATGTGGACATGTTTCCAAACGTCAGCCAACCTATTTTAAAATGTTCGGACATTCTTTATCACAGAGTGGATGTCCGCCCCAAACATTAGCAAATTCTGTTTAGAAGGGTTTGTCAGTTAAAAACCAGGCTTCAGTGACAACATCTATCATAATCTGAGCATAGCTATAGAAATTAAGGTTAAACCACATTTAAACACCAACTGGTAGTAATATACAATTGGTCAGATGTAAACATGATCTTTGGAAGAAAAACTAGTGAATGCTGCCTCTCTATTGTTGTAAATAACACCAATTGACACATAAATGTATGTAGAAAATGTTCCAAGTAGTATAAACTGTAAAAATGAAAATCTTTGCTGGCCTCTTATTTTCACGTTTACAGATAATCGGGAAATAACATGGCCGCTAAAAAGAAAATCTAATTGAAATTATTGTTGGCGTTAGGTTTTTTTTACAACATACAATTTCACCGGTTTTGTCAGAACTTAATGTTTCGAGACACAACAACATGTTATCCGATATTCAAAATCGACCTGATCCAGAAGAAGACGGACGAAGGGCAGCAACAGAATAACCGGAGCTGTCATCCGCTTGAACTGGAAGAGACATTTTGATTAGCAGTTACAATGCCTCGAAATCCAATTAGGTGTGATCACCCCTAATTGTGGGAGTCACGATTGTCAAAACACCTCTGATTTAGCACGGTCTTGTTTCCATTTCTGAAATACTCGACGATTTCTTGCGCTTTGATGGCGAAGCCACTTTCCGTGGACTCTTTGTACGAATTTCATTGCCGTTGACATCCCGTTTTTTCTCGTGGTGCTGTGGCGACGTCACAAGAAGATTTGAGATGGTGTCCTCGTTGCTGTTGTGATGACTCTCTTGTTTGTGCCCACTGTATAAGATCAAGGCAGCCTGGATCGAAAGCACACGGTCCTGGTTTTTTTCACCATCAAACTGGTCCCAATAGATACTGTGTTCCCACAAGTGTTTTGTAAAACACACTTTGCTCTTGTACAGTTTCCCTGAAAAGAAAAATTTTGTGAAATAGGTCATGTTAGGGGCAGTAAACATCACCAAATATGGCCAACACCAAGTATGTAACAATAAAACCAAGGCAAAGGGACTGACTTCTATGTTTCAATAATTAAATGATATTAGTATTAGTAACCTAACAGGCAATAGATAATGCATGTTCACTGTTGTTGTCATGAAAAAGAGGGGATGTGATTATGAATAGAATAGGCCTACATGCAGTTTTGACATGAGATTATTTCACTCACTAATCAATGACAATTGACATGACAATCAATGCATACAAAAAATATTCTTGTGTGCTGTATTATTGAGACTATAAAGCCAAGGAATACTTTTTTTCACATCACTCAGTCATCAGGACATTACCTTCAAAATTTAAAATCAATGTAGGCTGCCAAGTGACATACAAAAAAAATATTTTATCTTGAAAACTTTCAAATAGCCCAAGTCATTTACTACTAATGAACTATCACTTTACATTTCATGAATACATACGAAAACAATAAAAAATTATAGCGAAAACAATAAAATGTAAAGATATTGGTATGTGGAATGTGGATCGTATGTATGTGGAATGTGGATCGTAAGTGGTATGTGTGCTGTTTTGACAATTACGCTGCCTTCGCTTACCCTTACTCCACGCTTCGAAATCGCACTTTTTGCGAATAACAGCGCGTCAGTTACATGCATATAAGATCCAAGATTATCATTAATGAAAATGCAACAGAAATTGGTTGAACTCACCACATATGCTGCAGTTTATTCCACCTTCGTAATCATGATATTCTTTCAAAACATCAATGATTCCTTCGAGCTCGAGTGATTTCTGTGGCTGGTTTAGAGCCTTGCATAAACGATCACTGTCGTGTCTCGTTCGCTTTGGTCGCTGAGTATACTGCAGAAAACTGCCCTCATCAAACTCCATACTTGCAATCATGTCAAATCGAATAAAATCGGGTATTTTGTAGAATTTTTCCGTATCAAAACAGAAAACCTCGTGGTTCAGCAAGACGTACGCTTTCTACACAAAGCAATTCATTGTGACCTCGGGCTTTACACGAGCAACCAATCAGCGCGTAATGTTTTCTTTGATCTCGCCGCTGACCTCATTCATGAGCATCACGTGGTACGATTTCGCGGGAAATTAATGGTGCGTGCGCATGTCCTCACGTGGAGATTTCGCGCCATATATTCATGATGAGTAATACGATAAAAACAACAACAACAACATCCTGAGCTTTTAGGTCTCGTTAGGGAGTTTTTCCCAAATGTACGCGATGATGACGTGCCCCATTAACAGGACGTAACATCTATTTTAAAATGCGTTTCCAAGGTGTGTCGTATATCACTGGAAACGCACAATTCCCCTGATTCTGCAGGATGTTAAATCGGGCATTTTGTTTCTTTAAATAAATCATAAGCGTCGCATTTGCTCCTAGCTCTGTTCACCATCCCAAATGGCAATATTGCCAATTGGGCCGGACAATCACGAAAAAAACCAAATACAGTGACTATTCTTCCATGAAAGACAGTTGGTTACGCTACACAAAAATCAAAAAAAAACGAGGGTCAACCATTGAACTTTTGAAATATGTTGAATTTTGCACAAATCAGCGAAAAACGCACCAACTGGCACTGGACGGCATTTCAACACGGGGCCGACGCACATCCCAAGTTCAGTGTACACATACGTCGGCAACAACAGTAAAATACGTAGTTTCTTGTTAGCCGCCTATTGAGTAGCGCTCTAGGTGAGAAACTCCAAAAAAAACACTGTCTTTGCCAAAACAACTGCTGAATCAACACTGACATACTAAGACCGAGAAATCAATGATGGGGGGGGGATGGGTGGGCTCGCATGAATAAAAAAAACAACTCCCTAATGAGACCTTAGGGTCTTGTGATACTCCAAGGCGCCATGTCCAAATAGGACGAAAGCGTAACGACGACGACGACGACATGAGGCGGAGAAGCCTATATTGAAACTGGCGCCACAGGCCCAGGAAGCAACCATTTAGTGGCATGCTGGCGTCCTGTCCGAGTCTCAACCTAGGTTCGAGACTAGATAGGCCTGGATAATGGAAGAAGAAGAATTAGTACCGACCAATGCATATAAGATTTTAAATTAAATAACAGCGTGGGCGTTTAGCAATGAGGATACGCCAGCATGCTTCAGGACGCAGTGGACCCATCCTGAGGAAATCAGGGGCTGATGTTTGACCCGGTTTGTACGTGGAGGGCCGGAGAAGTGAACATTAACGCTTGATTTCCTCAGGATGGGGAATTACGGGTGGCTGATTATTTTTAAGGAAAGCTCCTACATTAGGCCCTAATCCTACCATTTTAAGAAGATAATCTACTATTTGATCCCCTACCGGTATCTTTCCGGAACAGCGGGCCCATCCAAAATCCAAACTCAAATCACTGATTGGCGACGATGGTATATTATTTCCATCAGAATTAATAGGGGGCCTATTTGACAAACTTTACGCACAAAGTTAAGAATCTGCCCGCCCGAAACTGCAACACGTTCCATCATATGCACTTTCACCCCAAACGACACTACAACGCAAAGTAACAGGTATTTATTTGCATAACAAGTTTTTCCTTGTCAGTGTGGTCATCGGCTGTCCAGTCTCTTTTCGTAGAGAACCAATTGCAAGCGGCATGTCGTCAACAGACGTCATGACCATCAGCGAAAGCCGATTGGTCAAAGCAGCGGACAAGATCAAAGCCGGGCTCCGAGAAAGTTTTGACATGGATAAATAGTCCTACATGATTTATAGCGGCGGGTCTACTTGATGTGGCGACACCTCATTAAAAACCTGATGCAGGTGGCCGACCTCGATTCCAGTTCAAAATAAACGATAGTGTGGTAAAAAGTGTAGGCAGAAGTGTAGATTCTATAGATTGAACTGGATGCGAGGATGCATATGAGGCCGCCAGTTGCAAGTTTTGCGCGTTGGATTTCGAAATATCGTGATATCTGGAAGGTTAAATGCTAAGCAAATTTCTTCGAATAACTTGGAGAGACTCCCTTAAACCGTATAGTCCGCGCGGGCCAGCGCCGGTCTATTCTACCCGATGTTAATTTATCCATTTGACAAGGTTTGGTGGTAGGCCTACGTAACACAGATTTGGTATGACACGGATTATCATGAAATGACTAATATGCGCATCATATAATACTCAAATAGGCCAGATCACCAACTCGCCTCTATCTCTTGTTGTAGTTCAATAACTTATAAACGATATAATACATAGCTTACAGGTTATTGATGACGTCATTAGACGAACGGAAGAGATTGGTTAGTTAGATTAACACCTGAGTGGTTTTCCCAGAGATTTTGTATTGTAGGCCTACCACGATAAAAACTCTATTTCAGGGAGAAGTGTTTCGCGTATCGGACGTATCTAAACGTTGTTTTTGTAATATCAAATTGTCCATAGTTGAGATTCGGGAGAAATTCTTGTTTCTGATAGAGAGAATTGCGAACGTAAGTATTATGCCAACAGGGTTAATCAAAATAACTCGATTTCTCTTTCGGCAACCACATTTCGAGAGGTTGTCATTGTAACCATAGGTTGATGACCAAATGAAAGGAGCCATCATCGGCGTCATAACATTTTTGAGTGGTTGTGTTTCCTTGATGGAGTTTTCCCCCTTGTCCCATCTTGCACCAGTTCTTTGGAATATACTCTTCCTTTCGATCGACAGGAGTAAAAAAAGTCTGATCTCAGGACATCCAAACCGGTCTACAAACAAGAGACAAAACACTTTTATGTGTACGCAGTATCGCTCAGATTCTATTGGGAGTTGGTAATTGATGACGGGTAATGCATGATATCCTGTCACTGATGATAATTACCTACCGAGTGCCCTTGTGACAATGCTACTATATCCAAAATACTACAAAAACTTTTGCAAAAAAGTTTGTGTTCATTTTCATGTGCTTCGATGAGCGCCTTCAGTGTCATCTTGAAACACAGGTTTTCCTACCTCGTGTACAAAATTGAAATCTCGAGAGGCGGAGTATATTGAAAATCACTGGTAATGTCAGTCCATCCCCTTAATTCGATGAGGCCAACCTTCAAATTCAACCTCTCGCTGAGGACTAGATATCCCTATTATAAGAGTTCTACAAATATTTCAGAATTAATATATATCAATGGCTTATGGGAACTATTCAGGTGAGAGCAATTCAAATACTACCAGCTTTTGCCTCTTACAAAATGCATTACTAATCAAATTGTACATTGAAGCGTATAGGTCATCACCACTACACGCTTTTGATCAAAGGGCCGAGCAAACCGCGGTTTCAGTAGGCCCTACCTGCAATCAGCGACGGAAGATGGAAATTGTAGCAGCATGATTGTGAGAAGTGTGGTTGATTAACTGTAGCGTCATTACAATATCACGGTTGAATGTCTGCTTTAGTTTTTACAATACTTTACACTACAAACCGCCAAAATCCTGTCTCACCAAGCCCAATTGGGCAGCAAAAACAGTGACACAACTGTGACTCCCTCCAACCTCATGACTATATCAAATTGAGGATGATGTATCAGAAGCTTCTTACCAAAGCCCCTAACGTTTCCTTACCGTAGACGCTACTGTGCGCTCTAAAAACCGTAGGAAATGGTTTATGTTGCCGCCAGTGCTTAAAACATATTAACATTGATAAGTTTTTATCATCTCACCCAACAATCTGTTTTTGCTATACATGTATTTAACCATTCTAACCCCCAGCGGCCAACTTCTCTTGCGTGTCCAAATCATATAATGCTCCTTGACAGCCAACACAATTGATTTCAATAGAAAAATATTCTTCTCTAAGAGATAGAGCCTTAGTTTTTATACCACAGGTGGCGCCGCATGGTGGCGGCGCAGGGTATCATCCTTCTGGCCAGGAACGTCTAAGTTGTCCCTTTAAAACAACAGTGCATTTTCTAGTACTGGCGACTTCCATTTTAATTGACACAACCTGTATAGTCCCTCCTTAGGAACTCGGACGTGACGGACAGCCAGTTTCCTTGCAAAGTTGCATGCGAGGGAGTTTTCGCAAAGCCCTCGAAACGCCAGCGCGACATCGTGATCGGGAGGTCGAACAATTTGATTGGCGTTCGCGTTCGCGTTTCGAGGGCTCTGCGAAAATTCCATAAAACTTACTATTTAGAATCAAACGCGAACTTAACCAACGCTGTCAATGATAATCAAAATACGTCACTATATTTTAGAGGCATAGCAGATCCCGAGCAACAACTGTTTTCTCTGTTGGGGAAGAAGGAGATATATAGAATGTATACGTTTTGTATGGGAATACAGTACATGTCAATGTTTGTTCCTCTCCAGCCCTTTACAAGAAATGGAAGATTTGTGTCCTTGGTTCAGCCCTCACCTTGCAAACCAAGAGAGTATGTATAGACACATGCATCTACAGAGAAATGGGCATTCTCGGCAAGGACACGAAAAAGTTGGAAAAAAAGGTAGGTAGAATACATTCATGTACATGTACACCTCTCTCGTGCAATTTACTGAAAGCCATTATATGAAGTCCATTTAATTTTGCTACAAACTGAGCTCAATGCAATACAATAATAGAACGACCAACAATTCAATAAAGGAACTGCAACTTTTCACAGGATGCAATCAATGATTTTCACAACGTAGAGTATGTGGTTTGAAATAGTCACATACGAGTAAGTATATATGGTTTGAAAGAATGAAAACGCCTAGACTCGTGTGGTTTTGAAACCACTGAGTTGCACAACTTTCATTTTAATGAAATAACTGATTCTATATGTTTTCCTGGTTTGGAAGAAAGGTCCCAGTAGAAATGTAGGTCACACTACAGTATAGGCCTCTACGTGCGACTGCCTTATAAGCTAGTGGCATTCACAAAACAGCCCACATAACCAAGGTGCTGATTCAAACAAAATTTGGCAGTGACGTATTCTGCCTCTCTCAGGCCGCTGCGACTTTTTTACAAAGCCACCGAAACGCCGACGCGAACGCCTATCCCACGCATGGTGAACGATGGGACAGGCGTTCGCGATTGCGTTTCGTCGGGGGATTTGTGAAATCTCCGATATACATGTACATGTACTTGCAACTGCCACATTCGAACCCCGAGATATGAATTAATATGATCGTTGTTCTTTTGTTTTCCAGTGCGAGAAGAAATCGATTGTTGAGAACTGCGCTGATGAAAGCCGGAGTGTCAGTGATAATGGCGATGTGGAGATCACCATCAGTGTGCAGACTTCAGGGTGGACTGTCGATGAGTTAGGAAGGCGGCAGGTTCGTATCAATAGAGACCCAACCCCGGTAAAAGACCTTTGGGTCAAATGAGAATATTGGGGATAACGAAAATAAAGTTTACTCTGATTTAGAAACTTACATTGGTTTCATTCCCAATACATGTACTTCGTAGGCAATAATTGGTATTGGGAAAACCGAAAAAGGTGACAAACCAGAGACCACCCACGGATAAATTCCTCAATCCTGCCCACTCAATGCTATTCGTATATGACAACATTTCTAAAATATTCGAACATGATCACTGAATGGAACGAATCTTATACATACAGCAATAGCTTATTCTTCAATCGCCGCATATAGATATCTAAGATTTCGGCTTTTTTAAATTAACTATGCTATCATGATAGAAGGAATACATGCACAAAGGATTTTGATATTCGTCATTAAGCGGGTTTAGAACATTTAGTATAGGCCCCACGAATATGATACATTGTACATGTATATTCAAAGAAGTTATGTTATCTGACAGTCTGAGACCAGGCTTTTTTTACTCCATTTGAAATATCGAGAGGCGGAGTATATGTATAGTGCCAGGAGTTAAGTTCAATTAGTTTTGCTGCCATCACTATACATGTATATATTTTCCTTCTGCCGCTGTTCACGGAACAAAGTTTGTTTATGAATAAAATGTCATGCTTATCGAAAAGGGTTGTGTTCTCTAAATCTCGACCACGGTTGTTGAATGGTAAGGGCTTTTCCCGTAGCACATCTCGATAGATTCCAGTCGTGCGTCGGGGAAGAAGGAACACACCTTTGGTATGGCCATGCGTGTCAATGTTTGTTTCTCTCCGGTGTTTCAGGACTAAAGGCATGCGTGTCCTTAACATCAGTACCGTACCATGTACACGCTTCTTACTTGCATCCTAACAGTTTCTCTCTATTAACTAAACTGCATGCATGTTGTAATAATATTGTGATATTTTCTTAGGTGATTCCTCACGCAGAACTTGATGGCAAAACGAAGTGGTCTCGGAAAACTTTCATCCTCAAAAGATGTGGCGAAATCGTATCACATCTTGAGGCGGAGGTGATTGTTGTTCGTGGAGCGGATAGACTCGTTCTTCCAGTGACCGTGCAGATTCAGGTGAGGGTTTGAGCTTTTAACACATCGACATCAGGGCTGCGCGGCGGCCGGGAGAAAGTGCCCATGTACAGTCCTACCAGAAAGTAAATTTCCACAGTTTTTTTATCACATAAATATCACAGAGACAGAATAAGATAATTGAATGCGGTTTTCAGCAGATAATGTCTTTGTACCAACAGTGATGGACGAGCTATGTCAGTTACAATGAAAATATACTGGTTTTGATAACGGGATATAACCATTTCTTGAACTTGATCAGTCGTTAATATAGTACAATAATCGTGTAGAAGTATTACTTCCTTGTTGATATCAACATCAACCGCGGTCAGCGACGACATGCGTATACTGATTTTGGTCGCGATGATCACGAGGCCATCTGACGGTGAAAACTGCTGGTAAGCTTTGATTGTAAGTGAATATATATTGCAGTTTCTAATTAACTTCCACTCAACAAATTAGAACCAGCGGTGAAGTTTGCTACTATAACACAATTCCTCCTTTTTTCCCAGTTACCGAGTATGGATTCAGGCTGCACCACCAAAACGTCGAGCTTGGTGTCCTCTTCCAGCAGCGACGACTCCCTGCCAAAGTCAAAGGAGGAGACCAAGGTCGACAATAGCCACAAAGTGTCCGTAGATGAGACGTGCAAGAGTGTGACTGTTTCGGAAGTAACCCAACCTGAAGAGGACTTGGAAGCTCGCTGCACAAAGCTTAGCTTAATTGAGCCGAACCATTTGAATGTTGGTGTTGATGAGCCGATAAAGAGCGAGGACTCCAAACATCGCATCAGTGCAGAAAGTGGTTATTTTGACAAGTGATTCCGATGATTTTCGTTCAAAAGTTTGAAAATTTTGCTCAAACTTGAAGATTTCTAATGTGTAAATACGCACTGCACATAATACAAAGTTCAACTCTGCCGTTGTATGGACGGACATACATACATTATACCAGTACTATAGATACCATGTTTCAGCAAATTCGCATGTATAATAACTGCACTTCAGCATTGTGTTTTTCTATTTTCCTGGGCCAGTAGTAAAAACTATAACGGGAACCAACCCGCGAACGGTGGAACCGCGCGGTGCATGCGCACAGGCGTTGGATAACTTGGGTTTCGATGCTTGGAAAATGTAACTTACCACAAAATCTGTCGGGCGCGGGAATCCCTTCGCTGTGATGGAATCAGCCACTTGGAGTGGCATTGATTTATACAGGCAAGAGGCTCGGAGGGCTTTATTGGGAACGAACAGTGTCGCTGGCGGCTGTGCTTTCTGAATTTGTTCGTGGACTGTATCTATACTTTCAGGATCGATATTTTTGCCTTTAGGAGAACAGTGACTTTGAACATGTTGAAAAAAAGCTTTCACAGCCAATTAGATCTGTCAAATCGTGAAATATTCGTTTTACTTTATGTGTGATAACTTCAAGGTTTGGAGTGGTCCGAACAACGCGGCGCAGTTTTAGTTAAGCCATAACATTGTGTGTATGAGTGCCATATAAATAAGTTTTGTTGTGTTGTTTTTTATATTTTTGCCCATCACAAGAATGCCATTTTGTGTTCATATGCATGATGCCAATTTGAAGTAATGTGTTCTTGATGATAGTGAAATTAGTAATCTAAAGAGTCTAAAAGCATAGTTTTCCCCTATGTACCACACAAACCGGTTAGAGTGTAATATAATTTCGTATTTCGTATTTTAACCGCGACACTACTTTTGGGCCATAATGGTTCAAACCCACTGACATAAACAATATGAACATGTACACGTATATAGCAAAGTAAAAATAATGATTATTTCTATAAATATTAAATTCGAATATGTTTTTTATCGCCATGGGGCGAATATTAGTGACCAACCCCACTCGAAGGAGACAAGCTGCTCGATTTGCTCGACACCAAATACCATTAAAAATCTTATTTACATATTTATGACATTTCCGCAGCTAATGCTTTGTTTTGTCGAATAAAAATCCGCGTCCTTTTAATGAAAAAAAATGTAATTAACGTTCAACTGCACCAAGCTATACGGCTCAAAACCAGGCGGTTATTGAAGAAATGTATTTACTATCCTTTGGTAACAGTCAACTCTGGAGACAGTCAACAACCCTGCGCAAATATATACAACGCCTTCCATCTTGTCAGAAGTGCATGTTACATTCTCACGATTCAGCACGAAAACATACTCAAATCCACATTAATTTATTATCGGACTGACAAATTCGCAAAATGTCGTCAATATTAACAGAGGGCAACGTTTCAGTATTTACAAAGTCTGTTGAAGAGTCAAGGGAATATATTAAGTGGTGCGTTTTGTTTGTGCTTATCAATCGTGAATAAGCCTTCTTTCAGCTGAGAACACCGCATACAATACCCACTTTGAAGATGAAGATTGCTGTCCTACTGTCGCTTGTTGTGCTGGTCAATGTGTGTAAGTCCATTTGAATCGATCATCGGGGAGAAGTAAATGATTCTTTTTCTTCAACATTGCGAATTTTTGTAATGCAAACTCCTTCTTCTTCCTTTAACCTGCCTCAGCTTCAACTTCCGCCCTGGTGTGGCAGAGATGAAGAGGCTTGTCGTTTCGATGACATGCTGTAACCGGAATATCGACCGTATACTGCAGGGGTGCAGAAATCAACATTACAAAACGCGGACGCCTCTCGTAGCGAGTATTACGTGTAGATTCGGTTTCATAACATGCGATGACCATCGCAGACGAACGATTTCAGTTTTGTCGCATTTGATCTTCAATTGATCACAGGTGTCGTTGACGAAAATTACTCATTTGCGGGACGCTTATAGGGAACCCTATGCAGGCTACCACTTTAATACGTCCCTCAATTCATATAGGTTCTGCCGGTCGCACCACCCAGGCGATGAAAGATGCCTGCGCAGCCTTTGCGAACGCTGGTATTGAGACCCAGGAATCATGTGATGAGTACATTCGTAAGTATAACACCCTGATTATTGTCGGTGAACTCAACCAGGTCATACTAATCACCAAGTTGATTATCGTCAGTGAAATCAACCAGATCTTACTCATCACCAAGTTGATTATCGTCACTGAACTCAACCAGGTCATACGAATCACTAAGTTAATTATTGTCGGTGAACTCAACCAGGTTTCTTAACGCTACGGATCTATAGAACAATGGTCTAAAGATAAATTCAACCAGGTTATACAAGGTAAGTTAACTGAAGACATGTGAAACAGATTATACCAAACACTCAGTTAAGTATATGTCGGTGTGCATGTACGCAACCAGTTAATACTATGTTAGGTAAACCCATGTTGCTTATTGATGGTAAACTCAACCAGGTCATAACACACCATACCAAGTCGATCAGTGTCATTAAAGTCAACCAGTGTTTACAGCATATTGGACCACATAGAAATTAATACTCAACAAAAAATGTCTGATGATCTTATGATTTAAACGTCCTCAAGCAATGAAATAATATATAAACCCGCCCCTAAAGCCCGTTCTTCTCTTTTCAGAGGATTGCGACAACGGGAGGGACAGCCCCTGTAACAAATTGGCAATGATGGTCGAAGAGCAAGTGAATCTCCCTTAGAAATAGAGCATTCTCCTGCATGCCACATTTCATGTATCCCTCTGGTTAATAAATCAGAGACTGTAGCGCAGTATCTTGACTCCTTTTTTCGACCAAAATCCATCACACGGTACTCCAGGCTCGCCGATCTAAGCCCGTTTCTGAATATGCAAGCCAATTCAACATTGGATGCCATTCAACATTGTTCAATCGGCATGAACAATGGGTGGGCGACACCGTTTTGTCTAATGGTAATGCCATCGCCTTTGCATCTATAGTAAATGTTCAGGATGGCAGGCCCATATAAGGATTTCATTTTATTATCAATGCGATTTCTTTAATTGAAGTCCCAATAGACGTTCAACCATCCGCTCTCTGCGGAGGAATTTCCTCCGTGACAATTTTTTGAAGACTGGTGTAAAAATCTATTGAGATATATTTTATTTCATAATTTCATAATCCTAACTAATATCCCCACTTCCTACGGTACATTACATTTGTTCATTTTCCTTTACACACGTTTTTACAAGGCTACACATGCATTAAAGCACTGTCAATTGGTATCAGAGCAGCCCCACGAACTAGGTCGTTCCGCACAAACTCCCAATGAGAGAACTATGCTTCCATTTGCTGCCCGGAAGTAACCAACGGGACGATGCCGAACGTGCGCGAGTAAACGATGCTAGTATCACTATAAAGCAATCGTTACCAATGGCAAAGCTAGGAGATGACCTTCTGCGCTGCCAACAAAGGCCACCATTTTGTTTCACCTATACTCTCCGATTCGGGACCGGAGTAGAGCACAAGTGCGTGAAGATATACCAGAATCATAGCGATCGACCAGCCCAAACTTAACTGATCCACACAATCGGAAAAATGATACACATGTAACTTTCTTTGTGTTCAGGGTTGCAAGTGTGGATCTTGTGGTCTTATGCATATTACGGAAAGTTTAGAAGAAGTCGATATGACAAGAGTCCAACATGAGATTCTCCCCCTCATAAAGCAAGAACTATCCTTACGACGGACTTGTCTATAGAAGTCCATGGCTTTTCGGACGTCACACGGCGGAACACTCCAACAGGTCAACATTGATCTTACAGTTCTTAACCCCGTCCTTGACTTGGCGCACCTGGGCCTTCTTCACGATCACGCTCCTCAACTCTTCAATCAAGCGATCCTTCTGCTGTGATTCTTCCAACACGTTGTTATACTTAAGCTTCAGTTTTTCCAGCTCCTTCTCGAGGTCCGTGTGCGGGGCCAGGCCGATATCCTCCTGCAATAAAATACATGTATAGTATCATTTTATACCCCGGGACACAGGCAGCACCACATGGGGAGATGCACTGAACGTAGTAACACATATAAATTATGGTAAAGCGCAAGCGCGTCAGCGATAGATAGATGCCTTGTCTTACGACTTATCATAGCAGCATGGAGAGTAGAGTTCTATTCTGTACATATCTTTAAGGTCGACGGTGCCTTCACTTTGCATTCAAAGTCGGCCGCTGGGAATTTCTGCACCGTTTTAAATCGACGGTTTCCCCCGGCTATTCGCCAGTAAAACGACAACTTACCTTCGCAAGATTCAGTACTTTCGTCCGAGCGATCACCAGGCCCAGTTTCGTCCCGCTTGTCTCGAGGGCGCCCTGGACCTCCATCAGACTGCCATCCATTACGTTATTCCCATTTACCTCCACGATATAATCCCCTTCCTGAAGACGACCGTCTTGCTTTGCCGCGCTCCTGTCGCCAAGTCTATCGACCGAAATGATTGATTCGATTTCATCCTCATTCGCCATTGGTCGCACGCGACTAAAAGCACCTTTAGTTTGCCCAATCAGAGGGCGCTTTCCTCTAGGCGACCTCAGCGAATGACGAGAAGAGAGTGGTTGAAAAACACCTTCGAATAACCTGATACCATATGATAAGTAGCGCCCCCTATCAATGGTTAGTGTAATCAGATCACATGACTGCAGCACCTTTTGTATACTTGGACGGTTAAAATTAGGTTTCCTAATGTCTGTTTGTGTCTGCGAGTTTGTAAGCTTCTTTTTGATTCTCGGGGTGGTTAAAGGGTCTTGGATTTCCTCATGAACAGAGCCTGTTTTACTACTCAACTGATGCTGAAAAAACTGATATTTCGCCGCAATCAGTCTTTCCTGATCGGCATCAAGGGGCACTAATTGCCTGGGTAAACCAGCTGTATTTGCGCCACCTTTTACCAGGAGAGGCCCAAGATTCCCAGCGTTCACGTGAGTTCGTGCAAGCGTAGATTGATCGCTGACGTATCCCGAGGACCCTCTATTTCCCTGATCACTGATATAACCACGAGCGGTTGACTGCCCAGTTCCACTTTCCTCTTCTGCGTCAGTCCGATAACCGCGGGCATTGGGGGCCGGTCGATTTTTGAAAGTTACATTAATTCCTTTCAATAAGTTCTGCTTTGCTCTGTAAATTTGTTCTTCGGTGTGTGTGCCGACCTTTGACCCAGACCGACTGTCACCTAACGGCTGTGAAAAGTTTGTTTGAATCGGCGGAACTAACTCCGCTGTGAAATTAGTTCTTTGTTTACCTCTAGAAATGACATTCATAATTTCCTCATCATCACTTTTCGGTGACTCGAACGCACTAGAACCAATCGATGCCTGGTCGTCTCCTGTGTCTTCTGTTTCCGGACAAGAAGCAGATATCAAATATAGAGGGAGCCTTTCATCCTCGTCGCGGCCAGTCAGCGTGCTGGCCCGGCTTGCGTTGCCCTCACCACGTTCGCTTTGAGAATCTATATCAGATTTATTCATACTACTCTCCGAATCATAGCTACTCTCCGTGAAAACACGTTGTAACCTCTGCTTCGCCCCGGAGAAAAGTTGTTTCTTCCTTTCTTCCAGATCCACCTCCGCCATGTTTGGGATGGCAGGAAGTGATCGCCGGGGTCGCCGGCGTCGTCTGCGTTGCAACGCATTTTCCCTTTCCTGAGCCTCAAGGTCACTCGTCATGCTCTCCTTCGCTGACGTGTTATCTGCATCAGATACCACTGATCCATCAGCAATGGATTCATCCTCAGAATTTAAACTATTCATTTTTCGCAGACGATTTGCCGCATCGGCTGTACTTTTCAATCCTTCCTCACTCGTCATGGACACAGATGAACTGTTTCCAAATGTATCGCTACTGTAGCCACTACTTGCGGTAGTCTTTTGTAGATTCTCAGTTGTATCATTCCTTTTGTGGTTTCCGTGTCCATGGCTATGAGTTGTCTGGCTTCTTTTAACCTTAGCTTCTTCAGAGTCAGGGGTTGTCACAGGGTTGTTATGTGTCTGAGTTTCAGGGGAACCTGAATCATTCACGACAGACGACACCCCTGAACTCCGCTGTGACTCTGACGAGACTTGCTTCTTCTCCGCCACCTGGACAGGTTTATAATTTTTCCGTTTCGTTGACGGAGTCCGACTCAACTGGTACAACCTATCCGTGACTATTTCTCTGAATTCCTTGGTGGAGCTCCTACGCCTATCGTTGTCATCACCTTTGCCACCATCAGTTTCTTCTCCACTACTTTTCTTCTTGGTCACTGGGGTCTTATTCAACGACGATTTCTCCAAGTCTAAGCTAGAACTCTCTCTTTTCATCACGTCTTTCTTCGGTGTAACTTTCTCGTGCGTTTTATCCGAGGAGTATCCAGAAACATTAGGTCTTCGCACAGCTGGTGCACGTGAACCTTTTACCTCACGTGCTACATTTCTCTGTACAGTCGCCTTTGCTACAGGCTTTCTTAAGGACTCCTCGCTCCTGCTATCGGCACCAACACGTTTTACAATTGTCTTGCGCGAAGCTGTGCTTTCACCGTCACTGAAACTTGAGCCTTTATGTCGTAGATTTGACCTTGCGGGCGGCATCTTCCGAGCCCTCTGACTTTGAGATTCGACATCACTGCGTGCTGATTGGCTAGAGTTTGACCTTGGCCTCGGAGTCATATTTTCATCTGCCGATTCTTCAGCTCGAGATTCCGTTCTTGGAGTACGCAATGGCGTTTCATCAGCTCTAGATTGTGTACGGGATCTAACTGTTTCGCCCCTATCGTTTCTTGACTGTGTACGTGGTGAACGCGACGGAGCGTCATCAGTCCGTGACTGTGTCCTTGACCTCGATATGTCGTCAGTTCGGGAAGAGGTCCGAAAAGGAGTCTCTGTACTGTGCGTTCTGCTACGTGCCGACCGAGGTGTCTGTGGTGGAGTATCCGGATTCTGTATTCTACCACGAGCGACCTCTTTTCGCTTTGCGGTATTGTTTGGTGGATCCTGTGCCCTTATACTATGTGACCTTGACCTCGACTTCGTGTCTGATTCACTATCCAGTTCAGAGGTTTTTGACTCCGTTTTCCCAGCCTTTGGTTTTGATTTCTTTGAGTCTATTCGTGGAGTGTGGATGGGGGTGGTCCCAACGCTAGGGAGAGATGCTATACTCTTCCTAGGAGTGAAATCTTTCTCTGTCGACCGTGATTTTTGAAGTTTGGGTACAGTTTTCACTTTTGATGGAGTGCCAGGTTCACTTTCTGTATCACTACTCTGTAAAGTCTTTTCTATTTCCCTCGCCTCATCTATTGCGGTCATAGTGTTTTTAGCTTTCACTGCCTGCGCGAATGTGTCCTTCTCTACAGACGAGTATTCATCCATTTTAGGCGTAGGGGTCGGCGCCCCGCTGCTATCAAATGAAACACTTTGGAAATCAGAGGTGTTCGATATTCTGCTGCCCCTCCCACTGGCAGTAGGGGTGGGACTGCCATAAGGATCAGCATTTGGCACGCCAAGTGCATTAGGGTCATTATCAGAGACAAGATTAGCGCGAGGTGTCTGAAATGGGGTTCTTGGTGTCACCAATGGTGTCTTATAGTCGTCTGAATAAGAAATCTCCCGATCGTCTAGACCAGCACGACCTTCCCCTTCAGCTTCTGAGTCCCTATTCTCATTTTTTGAATTATGACGGACATTTATGTTTGAAAGCGTTTTTTCGGTTTCGCCCTCGTAACTAGTGTCTGAGTTTTTCAATACTTCATCGGAACCACGCCTCCAATGACTCTCCACCTCACCATTCTCTCGATTTAGACGCTGCTCAAAATCATCTTTCAAAACCGGCGTCACAACACCACTGGAGTCCTCACTGCTTAAATACGCCTCGCGTTTGCCTGGGTACGAGTCTTCATCGGCTGGTGATCCAGCGTAATTCTCCTTATCCAATCCATTCACATTATGCTCGACACGTGACGTCCGGTGCGGACGAGATGGAGGAATAAGCTCGTTCTCAAACAACGCTTCCAAATCTTCCAAAACTGACTGGTCAGATTGGCGCCGACTTTCTAACAATTTCCTTTGCTTGAGATTCTCGATTTTTGCACGGAGGAATTCCTTGTGGTCATCTTTATCGAGTGTGATCTTTGCATTCAATGGCGACCGTTGAACGTTATAGAATACACTCTCCTTGTTGTTGGTGAGCTGGTGAAGGTTCGACCGGAGCTGCTCGATCGCCTCTTCCCGTTCTTCGTCAGTTTGGTCGAAGTCAAAGCGAATATTTTTCCCTTTCTGCAAAATAAGGCATACGTACGTTTCAGGGTTTGGCACTTTTACCGGCCAAAAAATGTTTGACCATGTTGACCCCGAATGTGTGCTTCAGTTAGAGCAAGTGTGCATTAAACGCTATGCCTAGATTGATCAAGATGGGGCATTTTGTTTGAAATTGAAAAAAGGGGTACTGACCTTTCTCAACGACCTCCGTAGACTGTGCAGGTGGTGTTCCTTGGCTCTCTGTTCTGTTACACCGTGGAAGCTGTGTGGCCGCGAAAGCTGAAACATCAGAGCAACAGATATAAGCCTGCACGGTCTCATAGAAATTTATATTTCTGAGCTTTTGAAAACCCCCTTCCTGGTTTTTCCGTATTAGAGTTGATCGACGAATGATGAAGTGAGACCGACGGTGGCCTTACGAGGCGTACCCTGAGAATCAAATTATTCACCAAAGTTGTTCGAAATAGGAGATCCAGAATACTGTTGCATGGTTGCAGCAATGTTTTCATGCCATCCAAATGATGCCATAAATTACGTTACATGTATTTTGTACAAAACTGGTTTATAAAGAATTTCCCCATCTTCACTTTGAACTTCACCTCAACTGGTGGCCATAGAGTATCGAGAAGCACACACGACTGCAATACTGCCTAGCGATTTGAATGTTTCCATGTCCAATAAACCGAAATACACAGCCCTAACGACCTGCAGAGTCCATATCAAGTGAACCAATCTCAAGTTTATACGCCAGTGTGTTACACACCAAACCTAATGTTCAAATTTTAATCCGGAACCGTGAAAAAGTCTGCCTCCCCAGGGGGTGTTTACAAGCCTAGAATATTGCATGACTGAATTCTCATGGCCTGAACAGTGTTAGAAATAAAGTTTTTTTGTTATTGAAAAACCTTTGATGGTTTTTCGGTCAAAATATACACCCTATAGAGGTTTTCCTTGACACAGCGTGTATATGTGTTAGACTCCTGGAGCAGTCTATTTCGTCATCCTATTCATACCGTCACATAGAGTGAGGGACGAGGCCGGTCCAATGCATCCAGGGTGTAGTATGTTGTTACTCACGTTACTTTGTTTCATGACTCGTTTCAACGAAAAGCTGATCTTTGCGCTGGATGATTGTTGCAGCTGCAGCGGGCAATCGCATTTAGACAGTTCTTTCACTTCCTTCCCATTGTCGTCCACAACAGCGAGAAGGAAGTTCTCCGGTCCCTCGGCGACGCCGTAATGATTGAGAAGAAGCTGGATCAGCTGGTATGTTGTGGTGTACTTGGAGATGAACATGCTCTTGTAAAACGACTGCAACCAAAATGAACAATATTACAGCAAGTATCAATCTTAACTCAAGAGGAAACCCTGTATACAGTGCGAAGTTGTTGAGTTTGGCAGACAGCAGTATTTGCAATCCTTGAAAAGGAGTTAATCAGTTTCGCCGGATTGGTACCCATTATGAGCCAAGGAGTCCTGTTCGATTATCAGACAGTAATCGATCACCTTGACCTCACCACCAGACATCTGGACTTATCGCTGATGTGATACAGTTGTCGTACACCTTGACCTTGACTTACCGCTGATGTGAGACAACAAACCGTACACCTTGACCTAGACTTACCGCTGATGTGAGACAGTTGTCGTACACCTTGACTACGCCACCACTCCTCATCTGGACGGTGAACTTGGCATTGCCTCCGCTATGCAGCTGCATCTCTAATGGATGGTTGTTATTCTGAAGGCTCTTCACCGGCTGGCTGGCACATTCTGAAAATATCAATTTGTGCAAGGGTCAAACGAAACCATGAGTGAACTAGAATTCACACAAAAAGCTATTTTGGCGGTTTGAGATTGCAGTAGGAACAACGCATAAAATGCCGTCTCTTTTTCTCAAAGCCCAACATTTTGTTTGATCGACTCTTACTGGTATTTTTGCTGTTGGTTTGATTTCAGATTTGTGTTGAATTTGCATTTTAAATTCCCTCTCTGTGGAATTTAAGGAGGTCAGTTTCGCATTCATAAATTCCGGCTTTTTTCTACTTCATGTACTTTGTGAGGCGTCATTATCTTAATTCAACATGGGAAGTTTACCTGGCATGAATATTGAAAGATTCACAGTTCACCCAATTTTAACTCATATTTAAAATAAATGAATTTAAGATGAGTCTAAGATGCATTTCATACATGACGTAATCCCACGTGACACTCCTACTTCGATCGTCAAGGAAATCAACGATTGAGTCGGGACAGCTCGTATAAACCAGAGTCTTTCAAATATTGAAAGGATTGTGGACGAATGTGTTTTAGAATATCATGTCCGACATCCTGGCACCAGTGGTATCAATATACACCGCCTCTCGATATTTCAAACCGTTTTTTAAACGAGGTAGGAGTACCAAAAACCTGAATCTCGGGATGGAGATCTGAAGACAGGTCAAATTTTTAGAAAATCGGCTAGGAATTTAGTTATTCCTTCTCAAAGCTCGACCGGTTAGTTGCATCAAACCGATATTTTCATAACAACCCTTTTCTGGCCGCTACACCTATATAAGTACATGTACCTGTTTTATTAAGTGATTCCATGGTGATGTAAAAGAGGTTCGGATCCCTGCTATTCATATTGAATCTTGATAAGATTTTAGAGATGATTTCTTGTGCTGTGGTTTCCATGGAGATGATGAAGCGGATCTTCTGCGTCTCTTTCGACAGGACACTGCTGTCCACGAGAATGGCGCCCTGCCAATAAGAAGAAAACAGTTAACTTTATGCCCGCGACACGCCCGGCGATTCATTGCAACTCATTGCGACTCGAGCTCAACTATAGTTGCAGTCCTTACAATACTAACGTAAATGAGTGGGTTGCAATGAATCGCAATAGGAGAGCCGATCCAAGAAGCATATGGCGAATACCCTGAAGTAACCAGTGGTTTTCAATATACTCCACGGCGAAGGAGAGAAAACACCTGAATCTCAGGATGGACGAACATAGGCATGTATTTAACACCAAAGTCATCCTGAACTTAATGGTCTTATACTCTCCTTAAACGTAGCCGGGGTAAACCCACATATCTAAATCTTGATATTTGATGTGGTCGTTGTAAAGATGCACCAAAGTACGGCTATGCCCACTGAATATATTGTGTCTGTTAGGACTTGTGCGGTTTCGGCCATAGGCCTATAAACAGTGGACATAACCTAGACATATCCTGACTCACAATATACACGTAGGGCCCAGGCTTTGATATCAATATCTATATGTATTGACCTGTCCATTTGATAGGCCTATGGCTGAGGCCGAGTGGTCTTTGTCATTTTTCTAATTAACTATTTCAAGACATAACAAAGCTGCGTCTCGCAATATGTATTTGTGAATACCACTACATGCAGTGTAAGCCCTTGCCCACAATAAAATGTGCACCTACAGTCAAATCCAAACAAATCCACTTAATATTTCGCATATATTTTTATTACTTGTACGCCTATGCCTAACTCATTGTGTTACGGATGATACTATACTACAGGGTGTAAAATAACAGCCTTGGCAGTTTTAGAAATGAATGAAACTTGATTTCTTTTCTCGATGATGCCTGTAGTGAAAACCAGAAAAGCGATAGGATCTGATATACATGCCACTGGCCCAACTGGCTTGAACTGAAAAAGCTGCTGAATATAAGTGTGGCAAACTCTGATTGATTGAAAGTAATTTGAAAACCACTGGTGCCAGGATGTTTTGATATGAGAATTCAGAGTTATTATGAATAATACGATATTTCATTCTTTGGTTTTTAGGCATCTTCACCCACACAATTAACTTAAAGAGTGCCTCAACCACTATAACCAGTAACATATTCTTTCATTGATTTCATATATGCAATGAGTTTAATGGATCATTCCTACACATTTCTCACTCTTGACAAGAAGGAAGGGTTTTTAGCAACTTTCCTAGTATAATTGAATTGACACCTGGTTGTGGCGTCTTTCACAATGCCATATCTTTTCGAACGGGTCATTGTCACTGAATGGCTGTGTCGTAGATTTCCTTGTAACGCAATACTAGTTTTCATTACAAAAACTTCATCGGAAAAGTTTGTTTTTAATTGCGTTTTTCTACTTTAAAACTATTGAGACTATTTTTACACCCAAAATATTAGATAACCCCCCTCCCCCCCCCCGCCTAGAGACGAGTATTTTCGTCGACGTACTGTGCTTTGTGTTGTATGCCAGCATGCTCGTGTCTTGAGAGTACGGTAATCCATGGAACAGGCCTACCTACCTGTCAATACAGTGCCGGGTGTCCACCATTTTCACATACACATACTTCACTCACTTTAATCAATACAACAAAATCAATCAAATTGATTGAAAATCACTTGACCTACCGTCACTGCCATTTTGTTTAATTAAGTTTTTCAATTATTAATATTATCACAGTATTTTATCCGAAATTCGGGAAGGAACTTGTACGTTTCATGGTGAAAACAACAACACCATTGCTTCATACTGGCACTATTCCTATTAGAATCATAACTATAGGCCTAAGCATAGTTTGCATAGGTCTATTTTGTTAACCTGGGCCTATCGCCAACATGCCCAAACGCAGGATAGCAAGTTCACAAATAGGCCTATTCTGTCTTATAATGCTGTTTATAGGTTTTTCAATAGAACGTTCTTCAAACGTGTCGGACCAAGTGTTTGATCGTTTTATAGGCTTATTTCCGTCATAGAAAGACCGCTGGCCGTCACGAGCGTCGCTGGTTTGGGCCAAAAGTTAGTTCCTCATCATTTTCGCTGCGGGTGTGGCCTGTTTTATTTTCGCGAATTTCGTTAATAACCTAGTTTCGCCAAATTAAAATAGCCAACAATTTTTTTTTTATTATTGGAAAACAGAGAGAAATTTCGAAATTCATCAAAATAAAAACAGCCGGTATAATTTAAGTTTCTAAATTTTCGCCAAAAAAAGGCAAAATTAAGAAGCGCCAAAAATTTGGCGATTTAGGGGCTTCAGTAGAGTATGAGAGGAAAGGAGAGCAATAAGTGACAAAATTACAAATTCCCTTCGATATATATATACATGTACATACAGATGTTCATGGTTCAATAGAATTATCAATAAAATCAGTCTCAGAAATAAATCAAACTTTATTGATCCAGCTGTATTGCTATCAAATGTACAAATGTATTATCTTATTATAATCTAAAAGGGACATGAATAAATCAATACAGACACCCCAATATTTTTGAACCGGGGCTTTTGAACTCATAAAGATTTGTTATAACTTTGAAAATAGGCCTAAGCCCAATAACTCGGTTTACGGTACATGTGTGTGACAGGAAAAAAACCTCGCGGGCCCGTCACGGGTTGGATGCGGGAATGAGTGTCAGTAGTTTACCCCGCACGGGCAGAAAGCCTTAGTAAAGTCGAATTTGCATTCCCCAAGCACATAAAGGATGATATTTTCCAGCGCCTGTGACAACACGCAGCGTGTAATTGATTGTAATGGAAGTCAGTGTCGGCAGAGACAGTAATTTTTCTATCAATTTTCGCTTGGAGAATGGTTTAGGTCAGTGCTGCCATCTTTACACCTTTATCGAAAGCTAACAGCCTCGCTTTCGGGGGACAATCATGGAAATCCAATCATGGCGGAGCTGAAACCGAAAAAATATTTTATTTGAGAAATTTTGGTTGTTTATTGGAGAGCTGTGTGTTTTTGATAAAATCAGGAGTGTGAATTGATTAATCACGCAACGATGGTTGTACAGGAGCCAGTCCAGGTAACCTTAGGCTGCTGCGTTTGGCCGAATTTGATGGGGTTTTGTTGGCGGTTTCTTCGTTTGTTTCTCTTCTTGATCTTGAATAACAAACAGGCCCTTGCCTGGACGAGAATGAGGCCTACAAATCCTTACCTCTGAACTAGTCTTGAACAACAGCAAGCGGGCTTTGCCTTGACGAGAGTGAAGCCTACAAATCCTTATATCTGAACTGCAATTACATGCATTCATGCATTGCGTGTATGGCCTGTGATTCACACACCCAGCAACATCATCATTGTTAATAGGCCTACCCTAGGCTATGTCATTTTATGTGGTTTAGGGGCATGCGCCTATAGTAAAGATCCTTTCCATCAGCGTACCCTAACTCAATCGACCTTTTTGCCCTCGGCCACGGTTGTGCCTCATCATCATGCTCGGCCTCTCCCACTCGTACTCTTAACAGCGATCGATCTCGACTGTTACACTTCAGTATCAGTCCTGTCTAATGCCTCATCAGCAGCACTAGTCCAATGAACCATCGACGTATATTGGCAAAGACAATCCACGACTTGCCGACGACGAATTTCTTCAAGGTGAAACAGCCGTTACTGAATCCTAAAATAGCAATCACGCAATCGATAAATTTGCATGGAATAGGGTCTCACTCCCAGGCCGGGTTTTACTAACGCACGAAGAGATGGGGTGGCCATTTGTGATTTGATTTATTTAGACGGTATTTTTATTTATTTGTATTTGTTTCGTTGCAGGCTGCTATTTGGCATGCGTTGAACCACTATGCCTATTCAGATGCCGTGTTCTTGGCAGAGAGATTGTATGCAGAGGGTAAGTTCATGAATTTGACATCCAAGCTCCTGCGTTGAGTTAGTTCCCAAGCCTTTGAACTCGTCATAAAAAAGTGAAACTCTAGGACAGTGAATTTACCTGCATGAGGCTTTGACTTGATTCTTGTCTTCATCTATGAACTGATGACCACTAGAATAGACTATTGCATTGATGTTGTGCTTGCTCCCATTCATAAAATTCTCGTGAGAAAATCTTCACAATTGGGCAAAAATTTGTGAAATTACAAAACTTTGGTCATCTTGTGGGTGATCTGTTGGTTTCATAACTGACTGAATCTTGCTTTGTTTTTCAGTGGGCAGTGATGAAGCGTTGTTTATGCTCGCCACAAGTTACTATCGGTCGGGTAAGCCTGTCAGGGCTTACTCATTACTGGAGAGTAAGGGATGTACAACACCACAATGCAAATACCTCATGGCTCGGTGCTGCATAGATATCAACAAGTACGTGAACCTTTCTTTCAGTTGCTGAGGCTGTCCTTAAAAAATTTTGGTTTGATGTAACCTTACCTTCCCATTGACCCATAGAAATAACGTTATATCCCCCGGGTTCAGTTTATCCCCAGGCGGCCCAGTTCAGATGTTTCCAATATGGCGACTTCAAAGTCATTCTTCTTCCAGGTTACAAGAAGCTGAATCTGCCATCTGCGGAAACATCTTATCAAAAGGAAAAACAGAGGAAGACATTATCAATGAATTTGGAGAGATGGCACCGTATACACTCTCGTTGCTTGGCAACATCTACAGACGGACGGAACGCTTTGCGAAAGCGGCAGAAAATTACAAACGTACCATGAAGCTGAATCCATTCTTGTGGTCAGCTTTTGAATCTTTGTGCCAAATAGGTAAGTTAATGAATGATATAACACAGTAACACTCTCAAGTGTAATTTTTGAGTAGTTGAAAAATAGTATAGCATGTCAATTCAGTTTGTCTAATTATGCAAGTACGTGTTGCCAATTGTCTATTCGCATCACCTGTACGATCACTTTTTGTGCTGAGGAAGAGATGCGGAAAACACTGCTTTCCCACCTTTAGTTTGGGGACCTATGCTGTCTTAATCAACGTGAGACCTAAGAGATCTTGGGTAAAGGTTAACGAGGGCCAAGTCTTTTCCAAATGAGTACCGTTCTTGAAATGGGGAAATTTTCGTGAGTTTGATTTTCAAAGTAAGCAAATCTGGCAGTTTTTACATGATGTAACCTCGTCGCAAACATATCAGGGTTTACAGTTGATAGTCATGATTGTTTCCCTTTCAAGGTGAGAAGCCTGACCCGGCGAAAGTGTTCCAGAACAACGAAACATTCACCGCCACACAGATGCCGATCATTCACACTTCAACAGCAACCGATACGATACTCTCACCAGTAGAAACACATCATCATGTAATTGTAAGTATAGCTGCCAATTTTTCGTTCAAGATGTCGCTGTAGCTCAGTGTTCTCCACAGGGCAGATTTTATCAAGGCAGTCCCCCCTTCATTGGAAGAGCCACCCGACCGTTCTCTCGAATTTTGTGACAAGTTTCTATTGGGCCGCCCTACCTTAAATTGCTGGCCACCCTACCTTGTGTTGCACACTGGCAAAACACCCTACCTTGAGAAAATCCTGTGGAGAACTCTGCGCAGGACTCGAAAAGTCATGTCTGCTCTACATTGTTCATCCATGTGTGCTCCAAGCTTTAGTTACATTGAACAGTTGTTTTGAATGTATTGAAATAATATCGAAATATCCATGTCTGCTCCAAGCTTTGGAAACTTTTGAACAGTCCTTGAATTTCTTGAAATATTTTTAAATTGTTGGTGTGTGTTTTTTCTCCAGGAAAGCACGCCTATTGAGAACATCATTCACCAGTCTCTTCCTCCGAGTATTCAGACGCCTGAAAACACGCCGCTTGACTTCACGGGCAACTTTCTCTCACCCGATCCGCATGTCTTTAATCTACCGATTCCTCCCATGGCACCAACTACGCGGAGAAAGCGACTCATGCCAAAAGCTGGTCGGAGTTTGCTTGGGGGGCCTGCAGCTCTCAGCCCGCTCACACCTAGGTAAGGGCCCTATGCATTTCTTCGCTTTGTTTGTAAATATCGAGTTGAGTTTAAACTAGGATATTATTAGCTCTATGAATTATGTTGAATTTAAAGTTGGAGGAAACTGGAGACCCCAGAGGAAACCTGCACAGGTGGAGAGTTGCCCTCTCTTCTCTATCAGTATCACATGAGTATACCAGTACCAACCTTGAATTGAATCTGGGACGTCTCAAACGTGACAGGTGCTAATGGTTCTACTACACGCTACATTATTGCTTTTGTTAATAGCTGTGACTTATTTTATGTTTTTGATAGCATGGATGTTTCACCATAGACATTGTTTTGGTTCAAAGGTTTAAGTCTTTGTTTTCTTTTTCTAGTTTTGGTATATTGCCACTGGACACTCCAAGTCCAGAAAACTATCACGTGGCACCGTCACTGTTTACCCCCTCGCCCATGTCTATGGGACTTATTGATGCCCAACAAATCGACTCAAAGGCCCCTATCAAAAAGGTAGGGTTTATATAGTTAAGTGACTATTGAACTGACTGGGGTGGAGCAAATGTTGCTAGAAATAGGGTCCTAGATGATGATCTAATTTAAATGATCTGCTGCTGTAAGCTGCAAAATTTGTGCACTTTTTTAGTTTTGCTTTAGAGATTCTTGAAGTCTTATTCGATCTTCTAATAACTCATGAGTAGAAGTTCCATCAGTGTGGAAGGTACATGTAATTATCCTCCACAATGTGGTCTTTCTCGTTGCAATATAGTCAGGAGAGTGGCATATGGCCTTTGGGAATTGCTCGTGAAATTTTCCTTGACCTGTTTCGTCATATAAGTCTCTGAACTTTTCAGCCTATGACGCGACGAAGTCAACAAACCACTGCCACGACGAAACCGCCAGTGTTTAGCCAGTCTGGCAACACGAACACCAGAGAAATACCTACTCCTAGTCCTCAAGCTACGATAACGAGTAACGTGCCAGTGGTGCGCAGGAGCTCACGTTTATACGGAAGTTCTAACTCGGTCAAGGTAAGTCACCTTGTCAGGTGATGTCACGCTAGTTTTTTTTGGTGGGGTATTGTTCTGGGGAAACATAATGGCTGACTTATGGGGTCAGCCTTCGATGTTCCTGACATTAAGTCAGTGGTGACTTCAAAATGAACGGAGGCTGACCAAAGAACTTAGCATAATTTGCCCTCTTTACTGCAAGAGTCGGCTCGACTAAATAAGGTTAATTGGTGAAAATCATCAGTGAAAGGTCAAATTGAAATGCAGGTGTTGGCAAAGGTAAAGATGTTGCCATCAAATGTTTCATCGTAAAAACATTTGACCATGCTATATATTCCTCTGAAACGAAACATCATTTTCTTGTGATGGTAAGATCATGTGTTCTCATTATTTCACTTTCAGGAAAATAATAAAAATCAAAGTCAAAACACGAAGGGACGTTTCCCGAGTCCACGCGTGCCAACGAAAAAATCGAAAACTAAGACGAGTAAATCTCAACAGGAGTTGAATGAGATCAATAAGTCTGAAATGACACCAGAGACGAAACCATCGACGATAAGCAGCGCCCAAGCTCAGGTGATGCAGGTCGTACAGATGCAGAAGCAGTCGGTCGGTAAGTATCGCATGCCGATAACCCATGCCCTGGCTTGGATCGTGCAAGTCGTACAGGTTCAAAAACAGTCCCTCAGTAAAAATTGCATGCCCAGGCTCAGGCCATGCAAGACACAGATGCAGAAACAATGCATCAGTCTTTTCAAAGAAGTCTGTTTTGGCGCGAACCAGTTGTGCCTTTCACCTTGAACAAAGGGTCACAGACTCAAAATCTATGTGGGCCAGGGGAAATAAAATGACAAACATGGCTTTTTTTTATCAATCAAGTCTCAGATCGTACAAGGGGACCAAAAAAAAAATTTTATGTTCGAGGGAGAAAAAAAGTGTGTCAAAAACGGTGGTCGGGGCTTTTATTTTTTTCCACTTTCCGGAAAAATGACCATCTTTAAAATTGTGTATTGCAGGCGTACACAAAATGAGCTGGAAATTTACAATTTACCAGATGAACAGCCCGTTAAGGTTTTATATAACCAAATGCGTATTTGTTCATTTCCAGTTGGCCTGATGACGTTGCTACGAGACATAGGCAAGGCCTATCTTCATCTTAGTCAGTACGACTGCAAGAAAGCTGTTCAACTCTTCTCGGAGCTCCCCCCTCAACATCTCAACACTGGATGGGTACTTTGTCAGATTGGACGTGCATATTTTGAGATAGCTGAATATAAAAAGGTGAGAATATATGTCGTTCCTAACCCTTTGCCTCCTAGTTGCCTAAATAAATTCAAATTCTTCATTATGACTGTTAAAAACAGGACTATTAAAAAAAATTCCATCAGACTCAAAATCTATGTGGGGTGGGAGAAATAAAATAAAAACATGCCTATTTTTTATCAATTTTAGTCTCAGATCATACAAGGGGACTCAAAACAAATAAAAATTGGTTGAAATTGGTCTTCAGGAAAATTATTTTGTCATTTCTCCCTATTTTATGGTTGGGGAGAAAAAAAAGTGTGTCAAAAACGGTCGTCAGGACTTTTATTGTTTTTCCACTTTTCGTAATCAAACAAATAAAAAAATGTGCCTGAGAAAGTGACTAGGAATTTTACACCAGCGTTGACGTGGAATTGTAAACTGATGCGCAAACCAGTGTTGTTGCCATTTTCCCTGTATTCCTTTTTAAAACAGTCTCTAGAGATTCTCATTAAAACGAATCAACTGCTAACAAAATCGAATCTTCCAGGCTGAAAAAATATTTTCTGAGGTTCGACAGCGAGAGCCGCATCATTTGGAGGGGATGGAAATCTACAGTACGACACTGTGGCAGTTGGAGCGCGAGGTGCAGCTGTCCACACTCGCACAGGAGTTGACCGATTATGAAAAAGATGCACCCGAGGCATGGTGTGCCACAGGAAACTGTTTCAGTCTTCAGAAGGAGCATGACACTGCTATAAAGTTCTTCCAAAGGGCAATTCAGGTTTGTACTTTTCGTCATGTGGAGTCATAAGATCTCCTCAATCTCTGTTTTTTGTTGAAGAAGAATTGTCTGGAACGAATCAGTTCTAAGTAAAAAGCAGTGTGGTTTATTCTTCTGGTCTGCCATCATCTTCATTTTTGCAGTGGGTGTGGTCTGGTAATAAAAAAGGTTGGCAGGCTGAGCTAGTCGGGCTTGCAAACAAAACTGCTTAATGAAATTACATGTATCCCGCACAGTTGCACATCTAAGTTGTTAAGTGACTGCCAACAGATCACCGTTTTCAATCCGTAGATCACAGGTGCATAAAGATACAAGAGTCACACTTGTCAATAACCCCACAATTAATTGATGCGCTCTAATCGTGAGATGTCTGTCTTGCAGGTTGATCCCACATTCTCGTATGCCTACACACTTCTTGGCCACGAGTATCTGTTGACGGAGGAACTAGATAAGGCGTTATCTTGCTTCAGAAATGCTATACGGGTAGATCCAAGAAAGTACAATGCTTGGTGAGTATGACATTCATTATCATCACGTTCAACTATATCCAGTTCCGACCTGCCGAATCTTTTCACAACTGGCTATGAAACGATTCAGTAGATCTGCACCCCAAACCTCTTGGGGTGCAGCTTGCGCACTATTGTTTAGATTTGAGACAATACATAGCGTGAATGATATTGAGGCCATGAGTTGATTAGGTGCCTCATGATCTGAATACAGTTGAACCTCCCCAAGCATACACCTCAATTGGCAGGAAACCCTCTCTTAGGAACAGTGCGTTTTGGTCCCAAATTGTTAATTTATGTACAATTTGACCACTGTAATCGGGTGACCTTTCATCTCTCTCTTTTCAGGTATGGGTTGGGAATGATTTATTACAAGCAGGAGAAATTTGCCCTTGCAGAGATGCATTGTCGTAAAGCTCTTCAGATCAACCCGCAAAGTTCGGTGCTATTAGTTCATATTGGCGTGGTAAGTGAAAAATATTTTTCGAGTCGGAAAGCAAAAATTTAGTGTATTTCATGAGCAAGGAGTAAGGTCATTCCACAACCACCTAAAAATAAAAATTGGTTGAAATTGGTCGTCGGGAAAAAATATTTTTTCATTTCTCTATTTTATGGTCGGGGGGAGAAAAAGTGTGTCAAAAACGGTTGTCATACTTTTTTTTCCACTTTCCGGAAAATGAAAGAAATTTTTTTTAGACTTTTTGCCTCGGGTCATTGTCATCCCTGTTATCATTTGCTTACTTCCAGGTTCAGCACGCTCTACAGAAGTCGGAGAGTGCACTGGCCACTTTGAACAAAGCAGTATCATTAGATCCCAAGAACCCGCTGTGTAAATTCCATAGAGCATCTATATTATTTGCCAATGATAGACACAAGGTGAGAACTATAGTCTTATTTGCCATTCTTCCACTTGGGGTTGGGGCTGACGTGCTGTCGTTCGTCTTTATTACAGCGCCGTATCCATTTACTCATAATCACTGAATTTCCTACTCCCATTCACCTTTGAGACTGAAATCAATTTAAGGTGTCTCGAAATGATTGTCATTCAGTCTCAAAGCTAACTCTAAGTCGGAAGTACATCTTAACCTTTCCATTATCACAATTGGCCCAGAAAACACGGAACATATCAATTGTATTCTTGAACTAACAACACACTTCCTAGGGTTGATCTCATACATTTGTTGAATAATTGTTTTGTTGGTTTTGCAGGAAGCTCTTAAAGAGCTGGAAGAACTCAAAGAAATTGTCCCGAAAGAATCGTTGGTCTATTTTCTCATAGGAAAGGTAGGTGTCCTTGGTACCTTCTGACGGGATCAGTGGCAAAGTGTTAAGATCACTGGGCTTCTAACCAAGAGCTTGTAGGTTCGACACTTGGACGGATCAGTACTGTTTCATCTTTGTAACCTCGGGCAAGGCACTGATTATAACCCTACTTGCTCCTCTCCACTCGGGGAAATGCGCACCAGGCTTGCCTGGGAATAATCTACGATAGACCAGCATCCTATCCAAGGGAATAATATTCCTAGTTGCTTGATAATGCGATGGAAATCTGTTTGACATAGTTTCATCATTTGCTGCATTTGTAATGCAAGTTAATTTTTTCTAGGTGCATAAAAAGTTGGGCAACATGGACCTTGCGATGATGAACTTCTCCTGGGCTATGGATCTTGACCCCAAAGGTGCCAACAACCAAATTAAGGAAGCGATAGATAAAAGATATGCTACAGATGATGATGAGACAGTCGCTCATCTCAATGATTCCGGTAAGACAATATTCATCTTGTATAGGGCCACAATTTTTTATTTGTGTGGATTACAAATCCGCCGGGGTCATTTTCCGGAAAGTCGGAAAAAAATAAAAGACCGTTTTTGACACACTTTTTTCTTCCCCGACCATAAAATAGGGAGAAATGAAAAAATATTTTTTCGGATTTTTCCCAATTTCAACAAATTTTTAATTTTTTGGGTCCCCCTTGTATGATCGCTGTCTAAAATTGGCTAGAGATTGGAAATGGAAGATCTATGCCTCAGCTGTCCATAGATCTTTGAATTTTCGAGATTTAGACAAGAAATAACCATTTTATAGGCATATTTTGCAAGTTTTGGCAATTGTCACTTTCGGTTTTTGCTCTGGTCACTGTCACATCAATGCTGATGCCCATCTCATTCTGTTCTCGTTTCAGTGCTGGAAGCGCGGGAGCCTGGCACGCCACTTGGAGGTGAATCAAGTCATGAGGCGTCGATAATGGACCTGGATGATGTTCAGCTTCAGGCGTTGGAGAGTGATGAAAGTCTATAACAGGGAGAAGACATTTTAATTTGGATCTATATATGCCGTATTGTCTTATTGATGCAGGTTGGAAACTGGTATTAGGAGATGAGCAGAACACCTTTAGAAAACTGTATTTCAACTCTTGCTAGCATACCCAGTATCAACCAGGTCCATAAACTGTTTACTATTGGCCTGCAGTAATCCTTACTGCTAGATTTTCCCCAATTTTTATCGTTCACGACACTCCCTATAAGTTTTTGGTTGGTTGCACCTGAAAAATGAGACGGCTGTTCTGCCCTCGATTCAGTGAAGGCTTCGTCCCTAAGATTGGGTCATGCTGGGCATTTCACAGTGAATCTTTTCCCAAGCCAAGTTGGGATCCAGGCCGTCTGGTCTATCCGCCAAAACCCCGCGGTAGCGAAAGTTTTAATGCAGTTTTCATGTGGTGTCTGATTCATGATGCCTTTTTTCAACGTGGGGTAAACCTACATGTACGCATTTACCAAAGTCAGATCTGATCATTGTAAGTGAGGTATAACATAGATATCAAAACGGAACAAAGTTTTTATCCTGGGGTATTGGACCTCATGTTTATGAACAACAGCCTCTTGATACAAACCTTAAATGATAGGCAGTTTTGCAATGATTGCGATATGAATATTAAAATTCAAATAGAAAATCATAAGAATGTCATCCTTGATCATGTTTATTTTTGCTTTATTGATGTTATTAATATTTAGCATCATCATATCCTGTGTAGAAACAAATGCGACGTCAAAAACTAGGAAGTGAATTGCCCCTCCTTACGCTTTGATATCAAGAGGCATTGTATAATTTTGTTATTTATTTGTACATAATTAGTATAATGAAGCTTTGTAATAATTGATAGATTTTATGCCTGTAGTCCGAGGCCAATAAGACTGTCAATCCCAAAAGGCTCCTGGAGTTTTATTAGAAATTTGTTGATGTTCATTTTATTGTAACATAAATAACTTGTTGTTGACATACACAGCTCCAGATTTTAGGCAAAGATGCTTGATGGAGGCTTATACGCTAGTATTTAGGTTGGCAAAGTTATGTTTCAAACATTATACTCAGAAGTTCCCTTTCACTGAAATCTTGTTAAAATGAATGTTACTGTCTGATGTGAGTTCTGTGTCATTCGCATGAACACAGTGGCATGTTGAACTGTCTGAGTCTCAAAGAATGGAATCTAATTGTAAAACTTTTTGGACCACCTTGTAAAGGGCACAAATTGTCTTTATTTATTTATCATTAATATTTTCCCCTTTGAGCGAATAGTCTTGGAAATCTTGTATGCCACTAAAGCATGTGTTTGATCACTGAACAACACTAGCTTATCAGCATCCCCCACCCACTTGAACATATCAGACAAAATGGATTGCATGTCTGCGCAGATCTTTGTTGGAATATTTGAAATCGTGAGATAATTGAAAAATTATATAACATATTAACTATCATTGTAACAAATAAAAAATACTTTCATTGGGTATAAATTATGAATAAGAAGTAGCGTCTGTACATGGGTACGATGTATGCGCAGTGTTTTTGCAAAGGTGAAACAGTATGAAAAAATACAATGCCCTATTTATTGGCACGCCATATATGGAATATATTGAAATGCGGTCAAAAGGATAGGTAAAATAGCTTTAGCTTCTGACATGTCTGGTTTTTAAAAGGGCAAGGGCTCCTTTGCCTTGATAGAAGATAACAATAACATGCTGTATAATGTCCCAAATTTAAATTGCGTCACGAGGAAGGAAACAATGTGATTCACGTCCGACGTCGTAAGTGTGGGTGTGGTGCGTCGTGAATGCAGGATTGGCCAACGCGCGGCCCATATGGAATGCGACAAACTGTACTGGAACCAGAATTGTCATGGGTCTGAACAAGAATATGTATATATTCAACTATATCCAGTTCCGACCTGCTGAATCTTTTCACAACTGGCTGTGAAACGATTCAGTAGATCTGCACCCCAAACCTCTTGGGGTGCAGCTTGCAAACTATTGTTTAGATTTGAGACAGTACATAGTGTGAATGATATTGAGGCCAGGAGTTGATTAGGTGCCTCATGATCTGAATACAGTTGAACCTTCCCTAGTTGCAGACGCCTCAATTGGCAGGAAACCCTCTCTTAGGAACAGTGAGTTTTGGTCCCAAATTGTTCATTTATGTACAGTTTGACCACTGCAATCAGGAGAATTCCCAAGGACAGCAATCCCAAGGGTGTCCTTTATTGAGTTTCTACTGTATATGCATATGCATTTATGTTTTGCCAGCAGTCACTCAGATGCAGTATTCATCTGACCTATCACCCCATTCATCTTTGTCAGAGCCAAGCTCAAGGATAGTATTACATGGTTCTACCAAGATACTGTATTGAATACGTCTCCGCATGATAAGGTAAGCACTGCTATCAACTGGGTCGCAGTGCACCAACTGGGTGTGGTTTATAAACAGAATTTCTGTCAGATGGACAGTACTGCTCATAGCAGATCTGTTGGTATAGGCCTTGGCTCAGTTTTGTCACAACTTGAAGGAGATAACACCAAGTTGAGTTAACGCTAGCATTGGTGACAACTTGTTTTTAAAACCGGGGCCTAGATAAATATTGCCCCTCTAAACTGTTGGTCTTACATGGACCCAGAGTGTGATTGGCCCAGACAGGTTTGGTCCAATACCCTTTCGTTTGTATGTTTGTGTAAGTGTGAATTATCTTATTGTGAGAGGAAGAGGTGGTCGCCATCCGTTTGTAAAATTATGGAGTCTTAGTGAACGGAATAAAAGTGAAATATAGATATATTGTCTCTTCCTCGTGTTAAGATATGCTGGTATGCCCCCCCTAGCTTGTCCTCATGGACTGTAGCTCATGCTCACATGCTGTAAGAGTCATGAAACAAGCTGTGATTGACATGGGGCTATTCCAACCTACACAAGTCACAGGTTGCGAAAGACCGGGACTATCCTGCTGTGACATACCTATGAGCCATAGTTTGGAACTATAGGGGACTATTCCTCCTTTTACACCAGTCGGCTGTTGTGAAAGAGTGGGATTTTGACTGCTGCCTCCTCGGCCACAGGATGTGAGAGACCGGTAACTGAACCTCCTGCTACACCAACCACATGGCTGCTTCATGTGCCACTAGTTGTGTGAGACAAGGAACCAGACATCTTGCGTCACCAGCTACAGGTTGTGAGAGACGGAGGACAAAGTTGAGAAAGAAAGGTGTTTCCTCTGCTCCACCAATCGCAATGCCGAGAGGAACATTCCTTCTGTTACACTTGGGGTTTTATACCTCCTGCTCCTGCTTCACCAGCCACAGGATATCGGAACAGGGGACTGACGATGCCTCCTGCTACACTATCCACAGGTTGTGACCGACAGGGAACTATACCTCCTGCTAGTGCTACACAAGCCAAACGTTACGAAAGGAAGTCCTCTAGCTCCCGCAGGCTGCGAAAGACGGGGATATCTCCTGCTGCACTATAGTCTTCAGGCTATGAAAGAAATGGGACTATATCTGCTGCTACACGAGCCAAAGGTTACGAAAGACAGGACACAACAAGATTTCCCCTTGTTACATCAGTCCGCAGGCTATGAATGACAGGGGACTCTGGCTGTGCAAAAAACGGTCTTTCACAACTTGGTTCCCTGTCTTCACTTCACTGTCCCTCACTGGCCAATGGTATAAACGAAAGGCATGGAACAACAGGAACTCCACTTGCTACACCAGTCCGCAGGCTGTGAAAGGCAGGGGACTATTCCTCCTACTACACTGGTTACTGGTTGTGACCACATGGGACAAAGTTATGAAAGACAGGCGCTATTCTTAAGGCTAGTCCACCCGCTTGTAGCGAAAGACAAGGTTGTGCAAGACCAGGATTTAGCTTATACACGTATATATCACCAGCTAAATGTTGTGAGACATGAAGGACTGTCCCTCCTGCTACACTAGCCACAGGTTGTGAAAGACAGGGGAATATGCCTTCTGCTACACCAGCCAAAGGTATAAAGGAAAGACAGGTAACGACAAGTATCCCACTTGTGACACCAGTCCGCACGTTGTGAACGAGAGGGGACTATGCCTCCTGCTACACCAGCCGCTTCATGCGAATAATAAGGGACAATACCCCTGGTCGTGGAAGACCTGGGTTTATATATCACCAGCCAAAGGTCGTGAGACAAAGAGAACTGTGCCTGCTGCTACACTAGCCACAGATTGTGAGAGACAGGAGACCAATTTTGTTGTTGAAGACAAGGGACCCTTCCTCCAGCTGCACCAGTCATTGGTTGTGAAAGACCAGGGATTACATACATCCTGCGCCATCAGCTACAGGTTGCGGGAAACAAGGTTTTGAAGGAACTGGTACACCGAGCCGTAATTTGTGACAGAGTACTGTACGTACCACCTGGTCAATATGAGAGTAGGGTGTACAGTCGGGGCACCGCTGCCCACACTACCCGGTCTTGCTCCTCCCATTGCGACATGAGGGTCAATGACGCTTGCCATCTGGGACTCTTGCTCTGGCTTCACCAGCCACAAGCTGTGGGAAACAGGGGAACAGAATGTGAACAACAGGGGATTATTCCTCCTCCTACACAAGTCACAAGTTGGAAGCAACATACTAGTAAGCCAAAATTTGGTAACAATATGGGGATCATTCCTCCTGCTACACCGGCCGCTTGTTGTGAAAGACAAGGGATTGTACCACCGGTTGTGAAAGACTGGGTTTCAACCTCCTGCCTAGCCTAATCAGCGGCAGGATGTGAGAGACAGAGAACAAAACCACCTGCATCGCCAACCACAGGCTAACTGTGGTTAGTGTAGCAGGCAGTTGAGTTCCCTGCATCTCACAACATATGGTTGATGAGGCAGGATGTATAAACCCCAGTCTTTCACAACCGGTGGTGTAGTACACTGTCCTTTACAACAAGCGGCTGGTGTAGCATGAGGAATAGTCCCCTACGTGTATTTTTCCATGATTGGGGCTGGCGTAGCATGGGTGGGAATACGACCTTGTCTTTCACCTTGGTCTTTCACAACCGGTCGTTTTGTCTCCTGTCTTTCGGAACAAGCGGCTGGTGTAGCAGGAAGATTAGCACTTGGTCCTCTGTCGTTCACAACCGATGGCTGGAGCAGCAAGAGGTGTATTTCCCTGACTTTCACAGTCTGTTGACGGTGGTGACGACACATGATGTATATAACTAGCGACTTGTCTCTCACAACCAGAGGGACTTGAAGCAGCCCCTGTGTCTACTAACTGTGGTTGATGTAGCAGGCAGTTCAGTTCCCTGTATCTCACAACATATAGCTGATGAAGCAGGAGGTATAAACCCCAGTCTTTCACAACCGGTGGTGTAGTACACTGTCCTTTACAACAAGCGGCTGGTGTAACATGAGGAATACTCCCCTACGAGTATTTTTCCAAGATTGCAGCTGACGTAGCATCGGTAGGAATACAACCCTGTCTTCACCCTGGTCTTTCACAACCGGTCGTTTTGTCTCTTGTCTTTCACAACAAGCGGCTGGTGAAGAAGGAAGATTAGCACTTGGTCCTCTGTCGTTCACAACCGATGGCTAGAGCAGCAGGAGGTGTATTTCCCTGTCTTTCACAGTCTGCTGACTGGTGTAGCAAGGGGAATGCTAGTCGTTTTTCGTAACTTTTGGTTTGTGTAGCAAGAGGAATATACTCCCATGTCTCCATAATCTGTGGTTAGTGGTTAAGTGCCTTGTCTTTCACAACGAACGCCTGGTGTAACGGGAGGAAGGGCCACAGTCTTTCACAACTTGGGCCCCGGTCATTCACAACCTGTGGTTGGTGTAGCAGGTGGTATAGTCCCGTGTCGTTGACAGTCTGCGTACTGGTGTTAGAATTTCACCGTCTTCTGTAATTTTGGGCTGCTGTAGCAGGTGGAATATACTCCAGTGTGTTCATAATTTGCTGTTGGAGCAGCAGGAGGAATAGTTCGCAGTCTTTCAGAGCTTTTTCCCCTGTCCCTGATGAAGAATGGGTATTAATAGTCCCATGTGTCTGACACCCTGTGTGGTATTAACCCCCGTCTTTCACAGGCGGTCATCCAGGGACTGTACATCTACTAGTTTCGAAAGACTGGGGTTGATACCTCCTGCTACACCAACCACACTGCTTTACGTCCCACTGGTTCCCTGTCCCTCACAACCTGTAGGTGGTGACTACACATGATGTATATGACTAGTAACTTGTCTCTCACAACCAGAGGGACTTGAAGCAGCCCTTGTGTCCACTAACTGTGGTTGGTGTAGCAGGCAGTTGAGTTCCCTGTATCTCACAACATATAGCTGATGAGGCAGGAGGTATAAACCCCAGTCTTTCACAACCGGTGGTGTAGTACACTGTCCTTTACAACAAGCGGCTGGTGTAGCATGAGGAATACTCCCCTACGTGTATTATTCCGTGATTGCGGCTGACATGGCATGGGTGGGAATACGACCCTGTCTTTCACCCTGGTCTTTCACAACCGGTCGTTTTGTCTCCTGTCTTTCGCAACAAGCGACTGGTGTAGCAGGAAGATTAGCACTTGGTCCTCTGTCGTTCACAACCGATGGCTAGAGCAGCAGGAGGTGTATTTCCCTGTCTTTCACAGTCTGCTGACTGGTGTAGCAAGGGGAATGCTAGTTGTTTTTCGTAACTTTTGGTTTGTGTAGCAAGAGGAATATACTCCCATGTCTCCATAATCTGTGGTTAGTGGTCAAGTGCCTTGTCTTTCACAACGAACGCCTGGTGTAACGGGAGGAAGGGCCACAGTCTTTCACAACTTGGTCCCCTGTCATTCACAACCTGTGGTTGGTGTAGCAGGTGGTATAGTCCCGTGTCGTTGACAGTCTGCGTACTGGTGTTAGAATTTCACCGTCTTCTGTAATTTTGGGCTGCTGTAGCAGGTGGAATATACTCCAGTGTGTTCATAATTTCCTGTTGGAGCAGCAGGAGGAATAGTTTGCAGTCTTTCAGAGCTTTTTTCCCTGTCCCTGGTGAAGAATTGGTATTAATAGTCCCATGTGTCTGACACCCTGTGTGGTATTTACCCCCGTCTTTCACAGGCGGTCATTCAGGGACCGTACAACTACTAGTTTCGAAAGACTGGGGTTGATACCTCCTGCTACACCAACCACACTGCTTTACGTCCCACTGGTTCCCTGTCCCTCACAACCTGTAGGTGGTGACTACACATGATGTATATGACTAGTAACTTGTCTCTCACAACCAGAGGGACTTGAAGCAGCCCTTGTGTCCACTAACTGTGGTTGGTGTAGCAGGCAGTTGAGTTCCCTGTATCTCACAACATATAGCTGCTGAAGCAGGAGGTATAAACCCCAGTCTTTCACAACCGGTGGTGTAGTACACTGTCCTTTACAACAAGCGGCTGGTGTAGCATGAGGAATACTCCCCTACGTGTTTTTTTCCGTGATTGCGGCTGACATGGCATGGGTAGGAATACGACCCTGTCTTTCACCCTGGTCTTTCACAACCGGTCGTTTTGTCTCCTGTCTTTTCGTAACAAGCGACTGGTGTAGCAGGTGGTATAGTCCCGTTTCTTTGACAGTCTGCGTACTGGTGTTAGAATTTCACCGTCTTCTGTAATGTTTGGCTGCTGTAGCAGTTGGAATATACTCCAGTGTGTTCATAATTTGCTGTTGGAGCAGCAGGAGGAATAGTTCGCAGTCTTTCAGAGCTTTTTCCCCTGTCCCTGGTGAAGAATGGGTATAGACCCATGTGTCTGACACCCTGTGTGGTATTTTAACCCCCGTCTTTCACAGGCGGTTATTCAGGGACTGTAATTTTTGGCTGGTGTAGCGGGTTGAATTAATCCAGTGTGTTCATAATTTGCTGTTGGTGCAGCAGGAGGAATAGTTCGCCACTTCAGCACCACCCGTTGGGCCTAATGGTATTAGGCTACATCAGCGGCGCTCTTGATATCAGGTTTGTGACCTCCGACACGTAGCATTCGTCTTCAGTTCTCATCAGTCCACATTTTAGGATGCTCCGATGTGTTCGGTGATAAATGCCGCCTGACTTTCTGCAACTCCATAATTTTATTGCTGCCGGTACTCAGTACTAAATGCGCATGTCTCACACTGAGAGGACTGAATAATGAAAAAAAAAAACCCAGAGATAATTGGATTAAAAAACGATATCTGGTTAGTAAAGCACAGTTTATTAGCTTTCAACTGATAGTAACGGCCAGTGCAAAAGTTTTCATATAGATTCTCATGATATGATAGCCACTGTCCGTGGTGTTATGATAAACAAGAGAGCTTTGCGTCGAGGTGTTAATTACCGGGTTTTAAATTGGAGACACGGTCGCGATCGATTATGGCAAATAGGCCCTTTGGTGGGGCTATAAAGGGGGACCGCCCAATCCAGTGGTCGTGGTCTGGGTACCGGGGTGGTCGTGTTACCTGGGGCCTTGTAATGGTAATTAGAGAGGAAACCATTCGTCATAGCGGGGTGGTCGCCGACGGCCAACCGGGGTTCCACTGTACTTATAGTCTTCATCACTGACCTTCGTGTGGGCTACAACGTTTTGATTGAAATGCGAATGTAGGCTTCAGAGACCGCTTTCGAGTTTACATGAAAACATTCTCAATCCTTGACGATGTAGTCTTCAGTAACACTTTCTTCCAAGATGAATATATTTTATTGATAAAATGCCCCATTATTCAGTCAAGATATAGGGTATTCACAGTTAAAAACTAATATACATTACATTACATGTAATATTGTATGCTTATACACTATATTATAAGAGGACAAGTCTTTGAGGATACGGCATCAGATGAGTTAAAAATTACTTCTTTTCAAAACTCATCATTACTGAACTAAAGGGATGAAGAAACAGTGCCCATAATTGCAATTTCGATTGGCTGGGAGTTTTTTTAAATTGTACCATATTTCGTAACCACTGTGGCTTTGGATTTTAAAGCTCGAGGTCATGACCCTTTTAGGTCTGTTGATCTCTCACAACAAATTTCCATCTGGTGTGATTCCTGACCTGGCCACTAGGGGGCCAAAACTAAAACATGATGTAAACTGGCTGTTTGGCACCTTTACTATTGCATGCTTTTCAACTGAATGACTCAAGACTATCAACTTTACACACAGAGGCCATTTTTGTTGCTTAGTACTTTGAATACCCTTTTTTAAAATAGTTATATGGATATCAAAACACAGTTTTCTTTAGTCATCTGGGTGAATGTATGGACAAGTTCTTTTTTTCAAAGGAAACATGGGCCAAACACTTTCAAACATCTAGGGAAAGCACTAATGAAGTACACAATGAAAGTGCCTTTTGAAAAATTTATCCCTGAACCGGTCTGATAAATAATTCTTGCGTGATCTAAGGGATCTTTCTATAAAATACAATTTGAAAGTTCTCTAGGAAAAAAACACACTGCTAACAATTTCCATATGTATAAACAGGCCATTCAAACATTGCGTAATCTCAATTCCTGATACTCAAAACAACCCAAAATTGGCACTGCAGGCAAGCCCTGCTGGTAAACTGCCAAATATTTGGGGCATTTAATTTTCCCAGATTATGCAAATAACTTAGATTCAAGAAAGTAAAAATCATGAAAAAATATCTTCAATTAAAAAAACAAGACAGCCAAAAATAAAATTGCAAAATTTTATTTTTCAGAAATTTTTCACGAACCATAAGCACAAACATTCGACTGTTTACAGTATATTGCAAACACTATGATAGTAGAGGTGATGAGTTGACAGCAATCTTTGAATGACATTTTGAATACGTGACGTACCAAACAAGAGAAAATAACCCATAATAATCAATGTGACCAAGAATTAAATAAAGACTAGTCTTTATTTATTCTTGATATGACGTACATAATTTCATCCATTCTACAACACTACAGAATTCAGGTGATAACGTTTCACCGCTACATGTATATTACACAATATTCTATGTTCAGTTTGTACAAAGCACATCTTGAAGAGTGAGGTATAGTGTGCGATTATCCCACCACCAACCACCTCACCCAAGGAGTCCACACGATCTCCAATCAATGACAAAACATTGTTTCATTTGTATGTACGCAGTATCTCTTTGCATAACTAATTTTGGTTACTGTATTCGCAGTTAATCTGGCAAATGGACGGGGTGAGTGATGGGTGATTACATAATACACTGTTACCCCTGATGCCTGCTTGAACAACTGCAAAAGAAATCACCACCATTATAGTTATGCATGAGAAAAATCACCTGCGAAGAAAATCATTTTTTACTTTGATTGGAGACCGTTTTCTAGAACCATCATCTTTGCATTCAAACCTGCAAACTCACTCTTTTTCCAAGTTATCTTTTCACAAAATTACTATTTGATCTACATGGGCACTGTCCACACACTCAGGTCAGTGTTGACACTACAGATGTCGTCAAGGTCATGAACCAAGAAAAGTGCTCCAAGAATTTATAGACAATCCCCATGCACACCGAACAGAACAAAGCACCATTTTCTTTTTATAATTTAAAACTCCACAAATAACTCATTTCATAAGAACAGTGATAGAAAAAGGAACAATTTTCGGTTTTTATAATTCAGAGATCCCCAAAGGGAGTTTTGTTGTTGAAAATGATCACCCTTTTGAGCCTACTCACATGTACCTGTAATCTGACATTTAAAGCTTATCCTTTATCATTTCAAAGACTGGTTTGGTGCAAGGCAAACACAACATACCCAATGCATGTACACATTGGTACGCTAAAGTACAAGTGACGGCTTTGTGACCTTATGCAAATGCCAATTTGAAATGCCATAGAGACTCGACATACATGTAAGTCAAAATTGGCTTAGTTAAAGCTATACAGACAGTCATGATTGAGAGATACAAGTAAGGGAAGCTAATTTGCCATTTACAGTAGAGCTGTGATGCCCACAATGTAAAATATTCCTAAAAAGCTCAATCCTAAACAGCGATCCAACTTTTCCCTGAAGTTTAGAACCTCGAGAGATAATATAAAATGATTTATTTTTAAACATATTTTAGGCATATTTGTCACGGACATGCTTGAAGTGAACACTGATCTGCGCGTTAATTTATCTACTGTACAAAAAGTACTTGATTAACCCTTCAGCTACAAAGCGTCGTTATTATGATATTTGACACCGACAGTGTCCAGAGCAAAAAAACTGTACATTTTTTTCATGTGAACATGCATGCTGTCCATGAAACTGCGTCTAAAATCATTATTTTTTGTTCGATTTTAAAAATTCAAAGTTTTACGGAGAGTCGAGTCAAAAATCTCTCCATTTGTTGTCAAATTAAGTATTGTAGAAGAAAAATGAAAATCCTCCAAAAACGTCTCATCCCTGTATTACCATACCCCTGAAGTAATCCTGAAATATATTCAGGATTCAAGCGTCACAGTATGTTACAGGTATTACCAGTATTATAAGAAGGGTGCTATAGATATAAAAGTGGACACAAGCTTATGAATTGTCATTGTAGAATTGTGTATTTTTGGGTTCATTTTCCGATGGATATCGGATCTGCCCACGAGCAGCTCAGTGACGATCAACAGAACCTGGTGCACCCAGCCATTGGTATCATGACAGCTTAACATAGCTTCTTTGGAGGTCTGATCCTTCACGCCCAACACTTCACAATTTACAAATCTGCATCAATATCATGTTCCATTAAAGAGTCGATTTAAAGAGTCGATTTAAAGAGTGAGGTCAGTCTTGGGGCGATATGGTGCATTAAAAACTCATTTTGGGACCACAGAAAGTTTCAGTCACTCAAATGACTACTGTATTCTGTGGCTATTGTCCAGTAACCATGCAAATATCAGACTCGTATATACCAGATTCTCATAAATAATGGACAAGTCTGTCACGTCCTAAAGTATGTAGACAATAACAAATCTTGTATCTAACGGACCAAAAAATACTGGCCAAGTAGTCGAGTCCAATATATGCCAGGTCTATCGTGTGTCGCATCAACAAGTTACATGTAAGAAAAGCACAGCAAATCAATAAACACATAATCATATACAGCGTCATCCTTCCCTGTCTGCCTTTTTCACGCACAATTTCATGGCATTTACAATCAAATGTCCTGCAAAAATGTCTGAACGGCCTTTCATAGTTTCCTCGCACAGAGACTTAATTCCCATTTTCAGGTTGCCTCCAACGATTTAGTCACATTGATTCTCCAATACCGAGTATATTTATTTTCGACACTTACACCATCATCGAATCCAATGCTGGTATCGTTTTCACAAGTATTTCTAAATTGCAACATGCTCCTTAGACCACATTTTTTTATATGTTGCATTACGAATCCCCCTGGGGTCATTTTCCGGAAAATGGAAAAAATAAAAGTCGGGATGACCATTTTTGACACACTTTTTTTCTCCCCCGACCATAAAATAGGGAAAAATGAACAATAATTTTTCCCGACGACCAATTTCCAAAATTTTTAATTTTTTGGGTCCCCTCTAAAATTGATAAAAAATAAGCATATTTTCATTATATTTCCCCTGCCCCACATAGATTTTGAGTCCGATGAAATTTTTTATTCTCATCCCACATCAGTTTTGAGATTGAAGAAGACCATACATCTTTTTAAAATTCCCGCCCCACCCACAATGGTTTTGGAACTGAAGTTTCGTAATCCAACTTATTAAAAAAGTGTGGCCTTATTACACTTCGTTTTAGAAACCAAGATATAAATTATATTCATTCCACAATATGGATGCAGTCTCATCCCTCTCATAATTCATCAAACTTTGGTCAAGAGCTTCCATCTTTTTTAGAAAAGGTTCAAAAGCACTTCCTTCGAATATGACCCTAATTTGATAGGCTCTCCCGATATAGACAGTCAATAGTCACATCACTCATAATTTAACGTCTTCCTGATTAGCCATGCTGGCTAGAGTCTTTTTAATACGCAGAGCGGTCAACCGAGCAGCCGCATTGTGATACCAACACTCCTTCATCAGCTTAGACATCACTCGCAATGCCTGAAAGAAAACAAACAATCGATTGACAAGGTCCAGTATCGTATTACGATTACAATGGGGTAGGAATTACACAAGACTGCATTGGTGGACACCGTGACAAGGCTTACATTCTCTAACTCTGTTCTTAGTCTTTTCCATTCTGCAAAATGGGTTTGAAAGGGTTTAAGAGAATTTCTGAGCATAACGTTGCACAGAGGATTGTAGGACGGGGTCGGAGTCTCCGTGACGGAGTCTCGTGAGGGTCAAAACCGCAGTGAGGTAACCAACGATCGCCACCTGTGTCGCTACTGTCAAAAAATATGTGTAACGCACCTCACTACTCTGCCACCTGTTGGGCATTGATGGCCTCTGGCGGTCAACGCACACTATCTTCTTCATTTCTTCCATTGAAGGGTCGTTAGGGACGCAGTCCTGGTAAGGAAGCGAGTACTCTTCATGCAGACCTGAAATGACAACACCAATAATGACTCATGGGTCACACAACAATGAATTTAACTATTTACAGCAAGTTGGGTAGGATTTTATTGACCATTCGAAATTTTATACCATCTTGTACCCAAGTCTCTCTTACATGTCTCGCACAGCCACAGATGACAAATAGGTCAACCTAATTTTATAAAATTTACGACCCAAACTTATGAACAAGCTTGAACACTTGCTTACCTCCGACAGTTGTCCGTCTAGCGATCTCCCACAAGACAAGGCCGAGTGCATATACATCGGCACGCTTGAAAGATTCAAAGTGGCTCATATTTATCGTGACGTCAAGAACCTCCGGCGCCATATACCGCTTTGTCCCAACTCGATGATTGGGCGCAATGTCGACGATGTCACGGGCCGAGTCGTGGCGTACAGCCAGCCCCAGATCAGCTATGCAGCATGTGCCGTTCCTCTTAACTAGGATATTCTTACTCTTCAGATCTCTGTGGGCAATTGCTGGTTTGCCTGCAAATAAAGTGCAGTTATTATGTAAAGGAATTTGCTGAAACTTGGTATAAACTTATATAAAGTATATATACATCTGTCTACAAAACGGCAATGGTGCAATGTATATTTCGTACGTTTTTATGCAATTGAAAAGTTTTAAATTCAATTTCATATTTTCATTCTTTTATAAACAGCTGTGTGTAGGCCTTTACCTTGTGTACCCATTATCTCCATATGCAGATGAGCTAGACCGCTGACTGTAGACAGAGCCAGCTTGATCATGCCAGGGATGTCACATATGGTTTGATTTAGGTAGTCAAACAGTGAGCCGTTCTCGTGGTAATCAGTGACCAGCCAGAGCTGTGTCCAAGTGCCGTTGTCTGAAGAGAACAAATCATGATAATAATGAATAATAAATAACACTTGATGTAGCACCCTTTCCACTGAAAATTGACCAATGTGCACATCACTACTAAAAAAATAGTCTAACATTGAAGTGTCGTGTAATGTCGATATTATTGGCAGTTCTTATGCTTATCTGCAGAGCGTTCCACATTCGTTCAGGGGGCCAGTGACACAAATGCCCTTCCACTGAATGTTATCGGCAGAAATCTTGGTTCCACTGACTCATATAAGTCGAAAAGACGACCAAAACGAGATATTTCCAGTGTCTTATTGTACCGCAAACTTGCTTTCTTATGTTTATTTTAATGCAAAGCCTTGCAATTGCTTTGTCAACAGTCCACTTACCCTTATTGTCAGCAGCAATGAAACCAAGGATATTCTCATGTCGTAACATGACAGTCTGGTAGCTCTCTGCCTCTCGGAACCACGACCTCTCTTCTCGCGCATGGAAGATCTTGACAGCAACATTCTCACCTCTCCACCGTCCACGCCACACTTGACCAAAGCGGCCCCTACCGATAACCTCAGCGAGACAGATAGTTCGGGCAATGGTTCGTTGTACCAGGAGAGGCAGACCTAAAACAAGATGGACATCGTTGATACCACAGATCAAGTTTAAATGTAAACTGTTTCCGTTCACGGGTTACAGTTTACAGTTAACGTTACACTGCCAATTTTCTCCGGGATTGTATTTGTAAAGTGAAAAATATTTGGGACCTTTGGGACAGTAAAGAGTAAAGGCTTTTTTTAGGTACCGCCAAACAATGCCAACAACAATGCAAATTTAGGGAATGAGGTACAGATATTTCTGTTAACCTCCCGGGCAGATGAAGTTCTCAAATATTTTTGCGTATACAGCCCATGCTGAGCAAGGAATCGAACATAACAGCTGCAATCGCTCATGAGGAGACAACCCGTTTTTTTCTCCATTAAAATCAGCAATTTGAATACAACGACCTCATTCTGAAACAATTATTCACTCAGAGTTATCAATGTATGATATATCACAGGACACGCGAAAAAGCTAACTCTCCCTGCCTCACCTGAGCCAGAGCCTGAATGAGTCATATCATCGATCATCTCCCGTATGGTCGTCGATTCCGACTCCATCATCGGCTGCGATTCAACAGCATAGAGCTGTCGCCGGTAACTTGTCCTTCGTTTCCTGTACTGACATATACAGAGTATGACCATGAAGAAGATGCAAATGAAGCATATTGGCCCCGCAATCACCACAGCCAATTCTAATGTCGTCAAACCCTTCTGTTGGTTTGCGCCTTCATATTCTGAAAAAAAAGCATAACGTTTTACTTCAAATTATGTAAAAAATGGCACTTTGGACGCCTTCAATAAAGTACACACACACCGAACCATAAATTTTTGGATCCACCTTGTATGCCAAGGCCATGACACCCCTCCCATTGCATGCATATGCAGGTAAAGCCATACATTCTAGTGAGTATTTATATTGTAATAACCGGCACATTAATAATGTCGTACTTTTTACTATGTGCTATAAAACACCTGTCAGAATAAAAAAGCATCCTTTCGTTTGCATATGAACGCTTCAGGATGGACTTCCCTCCCCCCATGTTCGCACTTCATATGCTTTGGCACCAACCTACCCTCTCAGTGCGTATGTGTACTTCATGGATGGCCCTTTAGAATGTAGTTACTCGCCAATATCTTCACAATATGACACGCGTGTACTTAGTCAAAATAGACAAAGAGGCTTTGATACAAGAATGATATCAGGTTTCTGTTTTTAGTCTTTGGAGAGGGCTGGGGGAAGGAGGTTCAATTCAAAGAGAGAAATTTTCATACTTATAGGCTTCAACCTATTTTGATGTACTCCCTTACAACTAATCGGACCCCTAGCTCCTGCCTGAATTTGCTTATGGGTGGGTCAGTATTCTTCAAACTAAATCGTATTATTTGTCGAGCAGCTTTTTAAAACTTCACTCCAGTAGTGTTAAGTCATTTTTTCATAGCACCACTTGGTGTCCCAGACGAAAGGAGTGAGACAGACAGACAGACAGACAGACAACATAGAAAGCAAAAACATTTCTAACAGCTTAAAAAATTGCTGCAGGGCCCGGTTGATCAAACTGCGTCACTTGTAACGCTGGCAATAAGTCCTATGCTACTATGTAAATTTTCTTAAGTTAATCATAGTTAAGCTAATGCTGGCAATTATCTCTTTGGCCGATTGTGCAACAGGGCCCTACGTTTCAAAACATACTACCTACTAGACTAGTTTAACATTGCAGAACAAGGTTCGGATATTAAACAAAAGACCGCCTCTCATTTTTGAAGATGGGTGAATTATTCAATGATTGACGACACAATGGGTGATATGAATAAAGACTAGCAAATGCTTTTACTTCAATTTTGTACAGAAAGGCCTAGTGTAAATGTACATGGAGTTTTAGATAAAAGCATTTGCTAGTCTTTATTCATATTACCCAATCATGCAAAACTTGGCTGACTTGTAAGTTGTATTTGTAAGGCCACTTTTTTTTATTTGTTGGGTTTTCCAGAAAGTGGGAAAAAACAAAAGTCCCGACAACCGTTTTTGACACACTTTTTTCTCCCCTGACCATAAAATAGAGAGAAATGAAAAAATATTTTTCCTGACGACTAATTTCTCTTTTTATAAAGACTATTTTTTGTGCAAATTTTTTAAAAGTCATATTGTTACGGTTTAATGGACTATAAATTCATTTTGAAGATCTGAGTCATCTCTTGAGTATGACACAGGGCGGATTTCTAAATAAATAATTTGTCAGTCCCCAGGTGCAAGGCGCTTGCATTAAAAACAATAAGGGAAGATATGGTGAGTCAATAAAGGAATAGAGGAAAAGCAAAGACAGACAAAGCTTTGAAAAACCTAAGCTACCAAATCAAAGAATTCATTCTGTCCTTGTCTACAAGAAGCCATGTCCGAGGCTAGCACTTGATGCAGTGGCTACAAGCTCTTCGTGCAGGTTTCCCTTACAAAGTGGATGAACAAGTTGAGGGAGAGAATGCGAAGACAGATGAACCCTGAAGTTAGCCGACGCTCATTCAATCACACCACACCCTGCTGACACGACTCAACAGAAAAGATGGCGTTTTAGCTATTCTATGAAAATTCACAATTTTTTCGTGGAAATCTCCGTCAATCAGTACTGAACGTGCAATACAGAAGAATTTGCACCCAATTTCAATTAATCTCCATAACATTTTGTTCATTTTCAATTCAAAACAGGATGAAGTTACCCTTTGAACTGAGCAACCTTAATTTCATCAAGCCCAATTCCACTGCTCTACTTTTGTCTATCATGTCAATGTAATATCAAAACCTCTCCAGTAGGATTTCTGTGTTAGCAGATCACAAATGTGATTTGACTTTGGCCAGGAAACGTACTTCTCACTGGGATATCCAGAATTAACACCCTTCACCAAAGCTGGTCAGCTTTTGATACTTTTGCTTCCATTCCTGTAAGTGAGGGATTGTTACTAAAACCACCACAATCTCACATGAGGAGACAACGTATGGACGAGGTCTGGACAAATTTCGACTTATTTTTCTCATTAAAGTCTGCAAGTTAAGGTCCAGGATCTGAGATCGTAACTCACTCAGGTATACGATAATAGCTGTTTATCATTGAATCAATCCGAGGACCGAGTTCAACCTCTACTTCTATAACACACTGAAAGCTGTGGAGTCTCATACAAATGTTCCAAAGAAAATTTTACAACACCAAACCCGATGAAAAGAAAACTGTTGATTGAAAAAGTACAAGCACTAAGTCTAGAAAGAACGAAAATATGACAAAGAAAGGAAATGTGCAACAGTAAAGTCCATCCACTGTGCAGAGACCAAGCAGAGTGTTAGTGCGACTTGAAACAATCAGAATACTGCTGCGATTTGAGGGAAACATTTCTGGCAATTTGAGGTTTCATGTACATGTACAAAATAAAACACAGTTGTCCTCGACTGCTACACCAAGGACCGCTATCCTCGGCTGCTACACCAAGGACCGCAGTCCTCGGCTGCTACGCCAAGGACAGCTTTCCTCGGCTGCTACGCCAAGGAGAGCTTTCCTCGGCTGCTACACCAAGGACCGCTGTCCTCGGCTGCTACACCAAGAACCACTTTCCTCGGCTGCTACACCAAGGACCGCTGCGATCATATCGAGGTTTAACTTATTTTCTATTACAATTATTTTGCAGGCACGAGAGCGCTAAGAGCCTGAAACCACCTTTTTAAGCCTGAAATTACAGGTCCTAATGGAATAATGCATTAGGTGATTATGACTAAAAAGCTTGAATTCAAGCTATAGCCTGAAGACCGTCAATGTCATACCTGCTTTTGTGACAAAGGCCTTTTACAATCAATCTTTATCAGCACAAAGTCTGTACTATTTAGACAAATTTTTGTAGGTTGAAAAAAATGATAGATAGAGGCAAAAAGGAACATTATAATTTTTTTATTTAATTGCCTTGCTCTAGTCTAAGAAAAGTTTTCTGATTACGTCAATTTAAAACGAGGTTTGAAATACCAATAACAAATCAGGAAGTTCAATCTTTCAGCAGTATTCTGATTGGTGATGTAAACATAGCAGATTCATTATACCTTCTGTGACCGGCGGGACAGGGGCAAGCGTGGGGCTCAGATCCCGGTTGCAAAAGTCGAACTCTTTGCAACACAATATTGCAAAATTGTACTGGTTGTTTGCCGCATCTTTACACCAAAAGGGCTGTTCTGGGGGGAGCAGTTTGTCCTTGTCGAAACATCTGGCAGGGGAAGAGAAGAGATGATGGATTTTTACAATGAGAGCCTCAAAATATCAGCCTTGAGTTTGTTTGAGTAAATGTCACTAAACCTGAAAATTAAGTGTTTGCAAACTGTCATCTTTCAAATTTCACCTTAATCTGAAAAAGACCTCTCAAGAATAAAAAAATCTAAATGAAAATGAAAAGAAAAGGCCAGGGGCATTTTTGTCCCGTTTAACACACCTATATCAGTAGTATATTAAAAGGCTCCCAAAAACTGAAGGTAACAATGCCTGATGCCCGCACCTTTGTACCTACCTACGGCTACACAGCCCATGACCTAAAGGTATCCTAATGGAACAGAACTGGGACAGAGTTGAATGTACCCTGCTAATGCTAGGCTACTTTAACAAGAATAACTCCCTCCCCTAAAGACCTTGAGACACCGGAAGGCCCCTTACACCTGAAATAAGCGACATGGAAGTTTGGAGAAATTTTACTTTTGACCACTGTGACCTTGAAAAGTAGGTCAAGGTGGGTGAGTGTACATGCCCCTAATTGACCAGCAGCTGGACGTTGTTTATGAGATAGATCTATGGATATGTGATGGTGCAATTTGTTATAGTTATATGATGTCGAGAATAGCCACATCTCGCGCTCTAAGCTCAAACAGGTTATCAAAAATAACATTACAAGAGATACAACTGAAGAATGAAAAATGACAAGGATGGATCTGGTGAAAAGCTGGACTGCATGGTGGCTTCACTTGTCCTGAATGCATGATGTTAGGAGATGGCAGGTGGTGACCATCGGCTCCGTCACACCAGTTTTTGACATTAGTCCGCCATGCCGCAAAATTCCTCTGTACATTTTTACATACAGAATTGCTTTCTGGGTGGATTTAAACCCTTTGTTCTGGAAACATAGGCACTGAAATTTTCACTGATGAAAAATCTAAATGTTACATATTGACCCAAAAAAACCAAACCTTGGAGGGGGTTGATAAATAATAGTGCCAGTATCCACAAAAGTGAGGTGAGGCCAGGGCATGAGAACAAGCAGATAGGTAATTTTAGAAGCAGTATTACTTGAAATGTTACATAAATTTGAAGAATCAAGTTTTTTTTAGACAAATGAGTTTGTAGTCTTTCTTTTTTTGAACCTGTGGACACTTGAAGATTTTTTTAGGATATCCTCGAATTAAATAACAGAATGGCGGAGTTAGTTGGGGAGGTTGCTTGGAAAGCATCGGAAGGGGTAGTATAATAGTGCAGGCATGAAAAGCGATCAATAATAAACAATACCATTACCACTACCAGGTACATTGTTGTTGATGTTGTTGTTTTGGTGGTGGTGCCTAATTCCCCGAGTTGACATGTTAAAAGATTTTTTACAAGTTTAAAAACTGCCAACCGGTGTGCAAGTATAGGCCGAGCTTTACCAGTGCATCACAACAAAAAAATGTCTGCCATTTATGCATAGCCATTAAACCATAAAAATATTTTATTTTGGCACAATAAATGCAAATCACTTGAAAAACTGTAAACTTATTCCTCTTTTCAGTGAAAACAGAGGTTTCTATGTTGTCTGCATCTATTCTGTGAAAAAACCCCAATATTTTCATGAGAAATGTTTCGATGCAATTTCGTCATAAAGCTCCACACACACGTGTATAAGTTGGACTTGTAAGAATGTTCAACTTCTGTTGATGGCTGTCGTGGTGCATTCCTTCCAGTGTTTTCTCAACACAAACAACGACAGAAAGCAAGTAGTACATGTAGGGCCGAATTTACAAAGGGTGTTTAGCTTAAAACAGCGTTTAATGTCTGAATAGACAGAGTCAGGGCCTTGCAGGGTTTCTTCATGAAAACCGCATTAGGCCCTGAAACTGATTATGTAGAATTTACACGCGTCTAACTCTTAAACACCCTTCGTAAATTCGGCCCGTATTGTTTATTACTCAACTGATAGCAATGCTTAACTATTTAATCATGTTGCTTGGAGAAAATACTGCTACTTTCAAAACCAAACGACCTTGCGGCAATGTTGGTCTGAAGTTAAGTCTTTCTGACCAATATAAGATCAGACTGACTGTCCCCTCTCCTAAAGGAGAGCAATAATCCTAAAGGAGGGCAATCCTCTAAATGAGAGCAATATCCTGAAAGAGAGCAATCTCCTAAAGGAGAGCAAAGCGGGATTTAACTGAGAAAAGCTTCAGCAACAAGTGCAACGCAAATAATTTGATTCAACAAAGAAAGGGAAAACGGGAGAACAGGTGAACTGAAAGCTATTGGAGTGGAAAACGATCTATTGTAGTTGTACCCTTCTTCATAAATTTCAGAGGATTGTTCATTGCAATTTTTTTCCACTCCAGTCAACATGAGAATAAGTGGCCTTGTCTAGTGCTGTATGCTATGACATGCAGGAGGTGGAGGAGAGCACTGAATTAGAATAAAGCTTGATGACCCCATCATTACCTAAAATCACATTAAAAACCTTTGGGGGAAGTGTGCAATTAGCAAGAGCATAAACCACAGGTAACCAATTTACTCACCCTTAATCTCCATAATTCAAAAATTTTAAATCTTAACTTGTACGAATCACTGCTCATGCAAGATGTGTTGCCTGTTTTCTTCGACAGCTTTCAAAACGGGTCACTTGCAGACACTCCTGTTTCCCATTCCCCTGATTTGAGATGTGTGGGAAAACTTCACCCCTTTTCACTTTCACCTGATTTGTGATATGCGGGAAAACATCTCTCCTTTTCACTTTCACCGGATTTGCGATGTGCGGGAAAACTACTCCCCTTTTCACTTTCACCTGATTTGTGATGTGCAGGAAAACATCTCCCCTTTTCACTTTCACCTGATTTGTGATGTGCAGGAAAACATCTCCCCTTTTCACTTTCACCTGATTTGTGATGTGCAGGAAAACATCTCCCCTTTTCACTTTCACCTGATTTGTGATGTACAGGAAAACATCTCCCCTTTTCACTTTCACCAGATTTGTGATGTACAGGAAAACTTCTCCCCTTTTCACTTTCACCTGATTGCGATGTGTGCGAAAACCACCGCCCTTTTCACTTTCACCTGATGCATGATGTGTGGGAAAACAGTAAACTTTGAGGCACGTTGAATGAGACCTTCATTTAAAACAAATGGCACATTGCGATGAAAAAAATCTGTTTTATCGCATCACAATGAAGTTCTGAGGCAAACACAGAATAGGTAAAGGATTGAGGAATAACTTGAAATTAAGCAAAAGGCAAATATGCTCATGAACGAGGTCAGTGAGGAGGATTCTGGATTCTGAATATTTTGAGGATTGTTGTAGCACATGCAGTATACATGTATGCTTTGCAATTGGATCAAAATTAAATTAAATTGTTTGTCATGCCACAGGAATAAAATCTTTTTCAACCGGATCGTCAAAAGGGCATGCGCAGTGGAATGCAAGAACACGAAAACCCAGAAGCTTGAGTGATACTGCCGAGAGCCAAGTATTTGAACAGCCAGTCCTGAAGCGAAGAAACCATCACCACCACAAGCAGTTTAAGGAAACGACACACAGGAACGGCAACAGAATGAGGCAACAGACAGCAAAGGGTTAAGAGGTTCAGCTAAAGCAGAACAAGTGAAAGTACAGGACCTTCTCCAAGGTTCAAGGGCTTGGTTCAAGGAAGCTACATGCAGTGGCCATGTTCAGGATATATATTCTCATAACACCCTGACCTGTTATTATGAACCCAAATTTGCCCCTTCCCACTTTCTGAATTCAAGACTCAGTAATTTCAGGATTTGATAGTTTGAAAGTTGGTCATACCTGCCTTTAACCCAAAATTGTCTCACATTCACTTGTCTAAATTAAATTTCAAGACTAAGTTTGAAAACTAGGGCATGCTTTCAACTCGAAAGTGTCTCACTATCTAATTCAAGACTTAGTGCTTTTGGCAATGAAAGTTTGAAAAATTGGTCACAGTGCTCTGTGACCTAAAACATGCATATTTTCGGTCCGATTTCGAAAATTCGAAGTTCTACAGAGAGCTGAGGCATAGATCTGTTCGTTTCTGCTGTCAGATTTAACTTAATCAATGAGGAGAAAAAAAATCCTCGAAAATCAGAAATGTGAAATCCTTGGACTTGTGATTAAGCCTACATGTGTAAGACAATCAATTTTACCATACCGACATGGAAACTGCATGACATTGACATATCACTGGGTGTTGTTTCAGCTGAAATCACACAAACCTGGCGCCAAAGTTGGATACAGATGTATGTTACAATAATCATGGTTGTGACAGCACATTCGGTGATACTCCTGCTTAGGTGGTTCATCCCCATCCAGGCACTGCACAGGCGTTGATTCTAACAAACCCTTGTCTTTGTCAATGCATCTAGAAATTGAACAAGCCATAGTTTATTAAGAACACAGAGATTTCACTAAGGAAAAAATAGGAACTCTTTTTTCATCCCTCCCCAATGTAACTTTAAGAAGATCTTTTCCTCAAATACAGAAAACATGCCAGGCCATAAAAAAATTAAAGCATGTGCAAAAAATATTTTTCCCCTAGTCTTTTGTTGTCGGAGCTGATTTTTTGAGGAAAGAGAATCAGTTGTGAGTTGTCCTTGTACTGTAGTCATTCCATACATTTTGCAGTTGAAAATACAAGAAAATTTTCTTTAAGTTGGTATATGTACCTTCCATCAAAACAAAGATTGGGCTCTGCAAAAGTTACATTACTACTACTGTACATGAAAACATGAACATAACCCTGAAGACCAACGATGTTCATGCACAATATATGTACACATATGAGGTTGTTCCAATTTCAATATGCTGGTCTTGATATCCCTTCCATAATGCTGCAAGAAAAACTTGGAAAAACAATAATAAAGAAAATTCATTTTTTTTTACAATTTAACTTTTGTACCCAAGAGATTAATATCAAAATTTCATAACGATGGCAATGAAATATTTTTTTGAATGCCTGTAAATTGACGCAGTGCCTGATTTTTGACATTTTTTTCTCTCTATCGCTCATTCTTGAAAACTTTTGATGAAATCTTTAAGGTTTTTTTTTTTCATTTTGTGCAACATGAACTGTCATCTATTTGAAAAAAATGGCCCCTGCTCAGATCCCTCAATTTTTTACTTGATTTGCAAACCCTTTGGCCTTTATTAACCTGGAAGTGGAGATTTAGAACCCTTTGGCTTTTAGTACCTGGAAATTTAGAGTTATGAAAAATTCAAACATTGCAGAAATCATCCAAAAGGATGTGGACATTTACTTCCGCAAAAGCCTCCAAGATCACATATGATCAGTTTTATTTACAAACCAAGTCTAATTACATGAATCACTGCTCCTTCCACACTGCATCTTCCAATCTGGCCATAAATGGTATCAATCATGACAAATTGTTTTGAAGAATCTTATGATCAAATTATGCAAGTTGTACTAATAATCATTTCCATGCATGATATATTTACCTGAATGCCTTTTTTTCCTTGCCTTCGATGCGAGACATTGAAGCGAAGCACACTCCATCAGTCTCACATGTTAAATTTGTGGCCAAGCAATGGTCACAGTGACACTTCAAACCTGAAAGAAATATTCAAAAACTTAAAGGTTCAGTACATTGTATGTATGTACATGTACGACAGTATTGTATGTGTTGCCCATAAAAATTGAGTTTGACCACTTGTTTTGGCTATGGTTTGTCTTCGTCAAAACTGCCCATTACCCATTATACACCAAAGAGAGTCAGATTCTTAACTTTCTCTTCATGTTCTTTTGACCACAATCACAATGTGGTTTGAAAAGTTAGAGAAGTTTTAGCGCGGAGAAAGCGTTGTATTCCTCGGACTTGCATAAGCTTGGATTTACGAAAGCAAGGACAAGGTGTCGAACAGCAATGCCGAGGTCATGATTTGCAGTCGTGTGTATAATGTGTGCATGTAACGTGCATCTGTATGTGTACTGACTACTGTTCCAAGGCTATAGGTTTACTGCAAGTGCATAGCAAGGTGAAGAAGCATGGAAGTGGGGAGTCCTAGGCCTATGGTGCACTGCCACTGGCACTGACTTAGGCAGTGACTAGTGACTCACTGACAGTGACTGTGAGTGTGACTGCCAGTGAGTGTGAGGAGTGAAGTCTTCTTTTTTCAGACCATGTTCACAGCCACCTGGACCAATAGCTTCAGTTTTCTCATTCGTCCATCCTTGCAATGCTAGGTCTTTCCTGGACATTGAGTTTTATGCTACTGCAATCTGCATTGATGATTGAGTTTGATTCATTCGACTTTGATGATCAATCAGACTCGGTCTCCGGGATCCGAGCTAGCTTAAGTTAAGCCTATTTTGGTTAACAATCGCTATTTCGCCCGGTTAATAGCCTCACAAAACACTCAAACCATTCTAAACCTACCATATGAAGTACTGATCGAGATGAACCACAATAAAAGGACTGATATTGCTATTTTATCCATCTTTCGAGCGAAATTCTAAGTTGTTTCGATCAAAATAAAATTCTCCGACTCCATTGCGATAGGCGATTCACACACACTGATCAATAAAAAAATTACTGCGCCCAATATATTTAGGATGATTTGGAAGATAAAATACAAGTTTATTCAAAGCATTGGGATCTGATGTCATAAATTTTGGTTCGCGTAGACTTGAACAATTTACAATTCTGAGGTTTTTATTCTGATCTGATATTGAATTACTTCTCGTACGCTAGTGTGTAAGAATATATAGCACAATTGTGTGAATTGGTTTTGTCTGGGTTAGGTCTCATTAGCCAGTGCGGCGGACCCCATCGAACGTGACGTCAAACTGGCCCCGAGGCACTTGAGTCACAACCAGACCGAATCTGGTCTGGTGCCTCCTTTCGCTTGTTAGCATAGTGAGAGCCATGTCAAGCCTCGCTCAGAATAAATCATAAATTGGTCCTAGCATCGAACCACCATTGCTGAAATGGTGCCGGAGATGAGACACTCGCTGACTCAGACAGTCGCAACCAAACCAAATTGGGCCTACCACATCAACCGACTTGCCAGTATATGATAGTCAAAACCACACCGAATAGGGGACCTGGGATATAATGGTGGGAAAGATAAGACAGTCATAACCTGCAGGGTGAGAGAGATGACCCAGTTACAACCAGACTGACTCGGGTCTTGCAGCTCCAACGTCTTGCCAAAATGGCGAGAGAGATATAAGTCTTATCAGATTTAATTCGGCCTGCTGATGCCTCAACTGTCTTGCCAAAATGGTGAGAGAGATGATACAGTCACAAACAGGCCTAACCGGGTCTGACACTTCCGCTGTCTTGCCAACACGATGAGAGAGCTTAGACAGACAAAACCTGACCAAATCGAGGCAAGCCATGATGATACACTCAGAAGACCGATCTGGACCTGGTACCTCCACCGTTTGGTACCCCATGGCCATGCCAACCGCTTTGCCAACACGATGAAAGAGATAAGACACTCACAGCAAGACCAAATTCGGCCTGGCACATCCTATGTACATATATATACATACGGCTAGGTAGCATAATGAGAGAGTTCCAATTAAATTCTTCTTTGACGAGCAGCAAGGAGGGAACATGAATGAAGATGGAGGCGAGGTACACAACAAATGAGGTTCCCATAGTTATTTCCTTTCCATGTAGGATTACATTCAGTTGATACCAGGGTCAACACAATGTTATAAAGTTGAGCCGAAGGTCCACGATGGTAGGCCTAGGTCTTTTCAAAGGGGTACCTTTTCTGATCAGCAGCAACAAACCTTTGTTGAGATTGTTGGCACGGGGATTTTTTCTAACTTCTGCTGATTTTTGATTTGAATGGCCATTGTAGTTGGATGGTCCCAGTCGCGTGAACACCTTTAAAAATGTTTGACCATGATAATCATACGATGATAAAATGTTGGCCGACTGGCATTTTACTCGGCACTTCCCGGCTGCTGGATGCCATTTTCAAGTTTTGACTTATCTCTTCTTTCAAGAAACATTTAGATTTCAGAATACACTCTGGTGGAAAATACAGCTATAAACAGCAGATTAAGTTTGTTCATCGTTTTGTGTGTACGCGACCTTCTGATTTGCACCGTTTTAGCGGCTGATGCGCCGGGGACACTAGACCGCCCTGGCCCGTCCCGCGTACATCAGGGCGGGAGCGTGGCACATATTGTTACCTGCAGAAATGACTTTCGGCCAATGAGATAGTAATGCACCATATCTCTTCTGGATGTGCCCTCTCCTTCATAGCTCGCCATGAGGCCAGAGAGTGTACCAAGTCTGGATGTGCCATGCCCCTTCACTATGCGTACTCTGTCTGATCTAGATGTGTACTCTCGATCCCAACGAAGTGTACCATGTTTGTACAGGGTTGACATTGTCTCCACCCTTGGGAAAAATGTGTCTCATTTTCACATGGTGAATACCTGATCATTTTCATAAAAGGATTGCATAACATCAGAACACCAGACCTGAAGAGACAGCAGATACTGCAACAACCATACCAGAACATGCTGTCACAACCAGACCTGATAGACAGGTGATGCTGGCACAACCAGACCTGGTGAGATTGCAGATGCTGCCACAACCAGATCTTGATCATGAAAATCGGAGAGATTTGTATTTGTCAAATTGACCAACTTATGTCTGTTAGTCACACACTCACTGAATACAGTCACAACCCTAGAGGAGACACTACAAATTGTATTTTGCTTATTGCATGACCGGAGACTGACCCACATATTACCAGCTCAAAGTCAGCAAGTAGGATCTGATATATTGAACCAGTCAACACTCAATATAAGAACATGGTCGATCCAATTCTCCGTCTCGTCCTAGAATCGTGCAATGTAGATCTGACACAACAGCTCGACCCTGCTACAGAGAAGCCAGTTATAATGTATGTTCTCGATCTTCAGATTTGAAAGATTCTTGTGCTTATTGGCAACTCTGTCTCCAACCTCCCCGACATTATTACATATATATGTTTATTTCGTACTATTATTTTCTTATAGCCTGACTATCATTGTGACCTGGCCTACCTGAGGTTGAGACACCTCGACGTGACCACTGAGAAGACAGTTCACAGCCTTGCTGCCACACCGCCATCGGTTTGATAGAAGGCCCCTTCGTCCGCGTTGAGTCTCGGGCAGTTGTAAAAAAACATTCGGTTCGTGATCGGAAAGTTAGGGCTATATTTCAGATTCCTTAGTCTCCGTTGACAACATAGCATGATTATTGCATTAGTACCAGGTAGTAATTCCACTTGCACTGACATGATTACTATTTTATTCAAAATACATTTCACATCCCATTAAAGGTTTCACCCTACTACAACCTACTACCTTGACCCTACTACTAACTTATGATATGCATATAATTTTCTAACGAGTCACTGCACATGCGCAGTGGGCTAACATTCAAATATTCCAGGTGGTGCAGGAAGAACAAATTGATGATGTACATTGCACAATCCATTGACACGAAATATTTGCCATCCGTAATCAAGTGGTTACCGGTAAAGCATACCTTGTCACAGGTATGCGCTTTTAGTGAACAATAATTGGAGAAGGCACAGTCCCATTGGAAGCTATTTTGCATGAAAAACCAACTAATCTCACGCTAGTATTGTCTATTTCTCAACTTATTTTTGAGTTGCCGCTCTCGACGTACGTGTTGGCTGTTTTTGTTAAAGCTTCATCATATTGTTAATCAACTTGATCCAACATTGTCGTATATAGCACCTTGACGATGTGTCATGTGCCAGAGTTCTCCATGCCCTTGTTGTATCACAGCTGGACTTTAACAACAGCCTTCTACTGGGTTTACCAGAGTGTGAACTTTCGAGACTGCAGAAGGCGCAAAACTCTGCTGCCAGGCTTTTAACCTGTACAAAAAAGCGAGAACACATAACACCTGTTTTAAAAGAACTTCACTGGCTGCCTGTGAGACTGCGCATTGAATATAAGACTCTTCTTATAGTTCATAATTCTCTCCACAAGGATTGCAGCCCAATTTAGCTGCGCGAGTTCCTCAGTCTGTGGAGGCCGGGTCGCTTCATGCTGCGGTTTGCCGATGACGGCTGGCTCCAGGGCTTAAGACGTCCCAAGGGCAAAACCTGCGGAGACCGCTCATTCGGTGTCCTGTCTCCCAGACTGTGGAATTCACTGCCGGCTGCCTTGCGCAGTCTCACACAGTGGTCTTTTCAATGCGCATCATGGTAACCTTGGTAACTCATCAATGTGCATCATGGTATCCTTGGTTACTTATCAATGTGCATCATGGTAACCTTAGTTACTTATCAATGTGCATCATGGTAACCTTGGTAACTCATCAATGTGCATCATGGTAACCTTGGTTACTTATCAATGCGCATCATGGTAACCTTGGTTACTTATCAATGTGCATTATGGTAACCTTGGTAACTTATCAATGTGCATCATGGTAACCTTGGTTACTTATCATTGTGCATCATGGTAACCTTGGTTACTTATCATGTGCATCATGGTAAACTTGGTTACTTATCATGCGCATGTGAAACTGAATAGAAAATATGGACATTTTGTTCCAACTTCTACCCACCAATGCTGTTGATTCAAAGGAGATTAACACAGAAGTCACTTTCAAAATACTCCCATTTTATTGAGGAATATCATAATTATATATATATAATATATCTGAATATATTTATAGCATGTTACAAATTTATTACATCCTTTAACAAAAGATGGAATAATCTCTGGTGATGCCCCTGTTCTTCATTAAATGAACCAAAATTATTTACATGCGTTCAAATTTGAATGATCAATTCCTGAAGGGCTGTACATTTAGCAACATTTCATTACAACGTTTGCTCACAGAGATTATAAGTTAAAGGCCTGTGCCGTTCGTTAAAAATTTGATATTTGTAATGCGGTCTCATCCCAGATGTTACCACAAATAATGTTGAGGTATATTTTTCAGGCTGAACCCTAATGTTCTATTTCACTCGACCCAAATTTTCCCAAGAAACGGAAAAGTTATGATACTGAAGTAACTTTTCCCACAAAATCAGGCAATCGAAAAATCTTGGAAAACATATCGAAAAAATATGAAATAAAATTACTAGAAGTCACGAAGAACCACAGTTAAATTTAAATAAAATAAAAAATCACTTACAAGAGACAATCGTATTATTTCAACCTACTGGTATCCAATTAAAGTTGCCCAATTTTTTAGAGATCATTCAAAGTTGCCCAATTTTTTAGAGATCATTCAGATTTTTAAATTACTACCAACCAACATCAGAGACATTACACATATCAACAACAGTTTATCAGAGTCAGTCTAATAAACATCAATTTATCAGAGTCAGTCTAATAAACAGCAGTTTATCAGAGTCGGTCTAATAAACATCAGTTTATCAGAGCCGGTCTCATAAACATCAGTTTATCAGAGCCGGTCTAATAAACATCAGTTTATCAGAGTCAGTCTAATAAACAGCAGTTTATCAGAGTCAGTCTAATAAACATCAGTGTGTCAGAGTCAAATAAATAGCAGTTTATCCGAGTCTGATAAATATCTCCCAATAAATAGCAATTTGCTAGTCTAATAAACAGCAGTTTATTATAGCCTAATAAACAGCAGTTTAATAGCCTAATAAACATCTATTAGAGCCTGCTAAAAAGCTGTTCAATAAATAGCAGTTGATGAGAGTCTGACAAATTGCTGAAATGGGTACAAAGAACTGCCTAAAAGTATAATGTGAACTGTGAAGTGTTCGCAAGGCTGAAATTTGGCAAAGTTGCTCATTTTCAATTAGCTGTTGACCAAATATCGCCTTTGCTGCCAAAATTTAATGGTGAATGCGTTTAATACACCTACAATTTTCCTGCTTTTCGGGTTGGTGTTTGACGGTGCATTAGCGAAAAAAATAGTTCTTAAAAATTACAGTAGCATTTAAAGCACAGAGTTGACCAAATTATCATGACTACAACGTTTGAAAAATGCCAGTTTTTCATTATCTCAAGACAAATTTTGTTTGAGCATAACTTGTAAAATCAGCATCACGTTCCATTTTTTCTGACAGTTCCTCATAATCATCAATCTTAGAAAAGAGGTTAAATCTTTCAAGATAATTTGGACTCAGCTATTATATACAAATGTTTCAAATCCTAAGTCGCTTGCACAATATTTCAGATTTTTACAATCTGGCTCTTCCGCAAGTGAACTATTAAGTACTAATTCTTATATACAAAATGAGCTGAATAAAAAGTTCACCAGGTATAAGGTGTTTACTGTTGTGGAAGCTATGGTTTCCAGTCCAATATCAACTAGATACAGAGCAGTAGTTACAATTGACCCAACACTTTTAGTACTTCTATCCTTAAAACTAAGGCCAAGTCCATTTCTTCAAGATTTGAAATTAGGAATTGAATTTGAGATTTTCCAATCAATAAAACACACAATGAATATAATACCGTGTGTAAAATTACCACACCCTACCTGGCCAATTTTTTATCAGGACTAATTAATTATTTGTTCGTTACAGGTGCTTTATTCTGCATTCAACTAATGGATCAAATTTGTCATTTAATTTTCTGGGCTTCCTGATTCAGCTCCGACTAGTGGGGCATGTACATAGCCAGAGGGGAGGGGTCAGGCGGTACCAGCAACTCCTATTTAGGGGAAACATATTTGAAATTGACCAGGAAAACCCTCGAGCTGAAATAAATTGTCCTAAAGTGACCTGCGATCAGTGATTCTTGCAAGCAAGTTTTGTCAAATGCGATCATGCACCCAAATCTGGGCCCTCTGGATGAGGTCCTTAGAAGAGGCCCCAGACTACTTTTCTCAAATCTGGACCGTGTAGATGAGCTCTCAAGGAAATCTTGGCCTGCTATGCCTACACCAGAGGAGCTCCAAGCTTGAAGAAAATAGTCTCAAAATCAAAGCAAACATTTTCATTTAATCTTAGATATTTTGTAATCCTGCAACTACTATTCACAGTGTGTTCCTGATCATAGCAATGATATATCAATAATTAGCTAATTAGCATACCAATGATATGTTTACAGATGCTGTTCATCTGTAAACGATTTGTAAAAGATTAGTTGCATGTTTCAACTACAATTATTGTGTTAGCGATATCAGCAACAATAGATAATAATTTGCTGAGCTATTGAGCATGGTGTCACATATCGAATAAGATAATTAGCATCTTTAAGCTTATTAGCTAATTAACTGATTTCGTCTTTAAAAATTCTGTGTTATTGTCAGAATATTACAGCATCCAGCTGAGATTACATTGAATATGCCATAGTGTGCAAATTAGCTCATTATCATATCATATCATATCAAAAATTAGCATAAATGTCTAATTAACATTGGACATGTTGGAACTGCTCGCAAACTTTTAACTTTTCACCCTTGTCGTGGGGAGGGGGTCCGCCCCCTGCGTAGCACCATAGTTCTTGCACAGAGCCAGTGTCCAGCACCGAGACATACTAGGTCAAAGGTCACAACAGACCAAAGGTAAAGGTAAGACTCGGGGCCGGTGTCAATTCAGGAGGTGGGAAGATGTGATCACAGAAACTTTGCTAACGAAACGATTATGCCACCACATAGTATTTTTTTCCATCATGCTCTGCTGCATCGTGAGACCAGCAAAATCATTAAGATTAGCCTCGCATCTTTTAAGGCGGTGTTCTTTTAGTCAAGCTTTTAGTGCCGTCATCAAACGACCTAATAAAAAGACACTTGAAACCGCAGAAAAAATCGCTGGACAGTCACATGATTGTCACCAGGAGCGCATCATTCCGCAAGCTGGTGATTTTATGTCCAAGTTTCAAGTCCACATTATATCATTTTCAAGATCCCCTCAAGAGGCAGATTTTATAAAGCCGAACATTTTCTTCTTTTCTCGCTTTTTGTCGCCAGGTGTCTTTTGTTCTAGTTTTTTCCTCTCGTTCTCCGCTGCCGTTTTTAATTCTTTGATTTTTTTCTTGAGCAAACTACGATCGTTGCTATTCTGTACACCAAGGCCCTGAAACACAGAGAAATATTGTCGTTTTTAAACTCACTGAGCAGTGATCAATTTTGTAACTTCTTGATTTCCATAGTAGTTGGAATATAGTGTATCTGAGAGAAAAGCTAAGCTATTTACTTCACTGTCAGTGCCGAGAAGAAAGCTACGCAAAAAAGTCACAGAGGAAATGTCAGATTCTCGCGGCGATGTTCTTGGAATTTGAATTTTTCAATCGAAAATTTCTACTTGCCTTTAATTTGTTCCCATCTAAAGCTAAAAGTCCTCTTCCATCGACTGCCTCCATTGTAAATTGTGGTTTATAATGGTCCATTTCTAAGCATATCAACCACTGACACACTTGGTCAACAGTCCAGTCCGTTACTGCACAAGACTGCCACTGATTTGAGACCTTCCTATTTGCACCACTCAAATCCTAAAGAAAGGAAAAATGGATATGGTCTGATATCAACTACGTAGAAGTTACGGTCCTGCATCAAAAAAATTTTAAAAAAAAAAAAAAAAAAATTCTTCAATTTCAAAACCTATGTGGGGCGAGAGAAAAATAAAATGAAAACATGTTTATTTTTATAAATTTTAGTCTCAGATCATACAATGGGACCCAAAAAAATAAAAGTTCAAATTGGTCGTCGGAAAAATGTTTTTTCATTTCTCCCTATTTTATGGTCGGGGGAGAAAAATGTGTGTCAAAAACAGTCTTTGATTTTTTTTCCGCTTTTACTAAGAATTGATAAAGACTTGTCTTTGTTGATTCCTGCTTTTGCTCACCTCTTTTTTATCTGAGGACACGGTCATGCTGCTGAAGTTATACGACTGCGCCTTGACGTTGTCATCATCGTACTCCGACACCATGGCGGAAGTGAAAGGACTCGCATTTTCTGGAAGTCAAAAGTAAAGTGTTGACATTGAAGATTTATTCCATATTAGGAAATTTCAGATTTAGGTTTACTTTTTGTGCTGTAGTAAATAGTTGATATTGAAGATTTATTCCAAATTAGGAAATTTCAGATTTAGGTTTACTTTTTGTGCTGTAGTAAATAGTTGATATTGAAGATTTATTCCAAATTTGGAAATTTCAGATTTAGGTTTACTTTTTGTGCTGTAGTTATTTTATTGTTCCTTGATATCTTTCTAAATGACGGACTCCGGAGCTATTTTTATAAACAAAGCACATTTTAATGACCTTTTAAAATATCAAACACATTAAGACACAAAATCAGCAATGTTACTTGCATTTCATTGATGACCATACAAGTTGTCACACTAGAGGAAAAGAGTTCTCTATCTTATCTAAGTCATGCAGGGTTCAAAGTCAATTAGGTGAAGGACAGGTGGGTGGGGGGCTCAAGGAACAAACAGTTTCTCAAGAATTGGGAACCCTACAGACAGAACCATGAGCATTTTCCACTAACTTTTGAAGAAAAACTTCCCCATTCCTGGAATTCTTTGCAAAAAAGCAGCTTAATATTTTCTGTATAAAGGTTAACCTGTCCCGACTTAAAAATGTTCGAATGCAAAGCAGAAGAGAAAAGTCAGATTCATGTTTGATTTTATGAGCTCACCACGTTCTCCAACACAGCTGAATAACCTCATGCCCAGTACGCAACTGCTGCTACCTGGCAATGCCAATGTAATGTAGGTCAGGCAACTCGTTACGAGGTTATACAACATTTCGTTCAAATGTGCAAAACTCACTAAAAAGTGTCACAAGACCACTCTTCATGAGCATGGCAATGCCCATGTCACTGGGACGGACCACCTGCCCCCATCCCCTTGCCCAAATTTCCAAAGCAGCTCGGATGGAACTAATATAGCAATGCTATTTACAGGAGTTTTCCTAAGAGCTCATGGCATATAGTCAGAAGTAAGCTTCATATTTTTTCTCACAGTGCCACCTGTACGGAACCAAGCTTACCTCTCGTCGACCCCGAGTAGCCTGTGTCAATGGGTTTGGAAGAAATTAGCATAATTCCGCCATCGTTTTCTTGCTGATTGGCTGATCGCTTAGCGAACCTACCCAGACTGCTCGTTATCCCTTTACTAGGACGGCTCGATGATGGAATGTTCTCGCTTAGGCCACCTGGTGAGAAATGGAGAAACTAATCTTGTTGCCCAGGAAACCATGATAATTCAATGCACCCCTTGATATCAAATACCCGCTTAAACCACCAGGAATATTTTTCAGTTTCTAATTTCTCACCTGACCCAAATAAATGTGTAAATCAAAGAAACACAAAAGTGCTAAAAACACAAAGTCTAGGAAGTGACTTATTTAGCGAACTAGAAAGAAGCAGTATAGTTTTGTTATGATGCACATCCTCTTTTTATTATTGTGGCTAAAACCAAGCAGTTTCCTGGTTGGAACCATATAAATCAGAAAACAAGGGTAACATTTCTGTTTATTTTCGAAAATAGTCACAGGACGAAGTGAAAGTTTTCTCATCAAGTCTCGAGTAGACTCACAGTTTAACACAGTGTTATCAAACTCACGCTGAGATAGATTTGTTATTTTGCATGCTTGGCAGAAGAGTTTTGGGCTGGAGATTCATGACTGTTAAGACTGTTCTAGAATACAAGTGAAAAAGTCACATTCTTCAACTCAGATTCAGATTTTTCTATTGATAATTCTCAAATTGAAGAATCCAACAGTCGAACAAGCAAAGTTAGATTTTCACACCATAGCAAAAAATTTGACACACTTGTAAACTGAAACAGCCTGCATATTTCTATTTCAAGTGTTACAATCTTGGCAAAGAAATGATTACTTTTACAAGCAGGTAAGAAAACTGAGTTGAGCAAAAAGTCATATCCTTTCCTTCCCAAATTACCCTAAATTTAAGTGATTTTTCTGAGAACTTGCTGCTCTAAATTCACCAGCACATCACTGAAGGCACACAAACAGGGCCATACTTAAGTGAAGAACACTTTATACTTTTGACAAAATTTTGCGTTATACCCCTCCCCTGGTTACGACAAGGTCTACGTTCGTTTAGAGCAGCAAGTTGACTAGCTTAAAGTCAAGCAAGCAATTGTTAATTTCAAGCCTTATTTGTGTCAAGAATTTCAAAATCTAGCAAAGTCACGCAGTGAGGCATAAAGTCATTAGATGTGATATGATCTGTATTGGCCTTCTGCGGTTTACCAGCTCAATACAGATACACATCACACGTATTTGAAAAATAGATTAAAAATTTTCCAAATTATACGTACCATCCTCGCCCACATGTTTCGATGAAACTAATTTTATATCCGTTGAGGTTTCCGCAACGCTTTCGGGAATTTCTGACGCCGTGCTCCGGAACATGGCCGCCCGGCTGGGATCGTACGATGCTTGAGAAACACTTGATGAAGTATCGGAGAGATTATCTTTGCTGAAAAGGTAATGATTATTGATTAGATGTCCAATTGTTTTTTTTGGGTTTCATACCCCAAGCCCTGTTCCAGTTTTTAAATAATCATAACCCTTTCACTAGGGTGACGTGCAGAGAACGTCAAGCCACATATCCTCTTAGGTGCGGATGACGTGCATAGCACGTCATGTATCAATCGAATATCATTATGCATGTCATGTACTAATGAAATATAAATTCACCAGCATAGAGCTGTAGCCTCTCTACATACATGTATGCTATACACACTCGGGTAACATTCGCAATAGATTGCGACACTTTTGAATATTATCAAGGTATTCCAAAAGATGTCACCTCTGGTATGCAATGCTAGCTATGACACTTTGGAGTGAATTCCGAGTATTCTAAAAGATGTTGCCTCTGATATTCAAGGCTAGCCACAGCTCAGCACTGGGTGGAGCACCAAGGTGGTCCTAAACCACCCTTGTGGGAGGTTTGTTCAAGTTCACACATGGACACTCCGTGATAAAAACGTGCTCCGTGAAAATTAAAACAGACTAGTTATGTCATGCTGATGTCGCACATGCCCCGTGTAACGTGTAACAATTCTATATAACAAACATGATAAATGCCGTTAAAAGTCCTATCACCACAAAGAGTGAACCACTGGAACCCTCCTAAAAGTATTTTTAAAGTTATCAAATAAGCTACACCATGCAATTTGCTTAAAAGGCATGATCATTAGCAGAAAGGATTATTCTCACATTGTAATGAGTACCTAATGTGTATTCATAGGGTTAAACAACCAAACGAATTGACGAGACGATCAAGGTGTATTGATAGTCAAATAAGAAGGTTCTAAACTAACACTATTATTAAAAACTTTTCATATATTGACAATTAGTGTGGTTCTATTCTAATGAGACAGACACACCTCCTAAAGGAGACAAGTCACATGACCTACGAGGATTGATAAAAGAAGTCACATGACCTAATGGGATATCAACTGCCATGGATCTCCGCTATGAAGCAGCCATGTTAGAAATAAGTTGCTAATTAGACTAATCTATTTGAGATAGTTAGCTACACAGCATCCATGCACGATGTTATGCAACATGCACATCTAAGATGGCCTCATGAATATATTTCACGTAGCAAGGCAGATCAAAAAGGGGCCTAAAAGGGCATTTCAGCATTATCAAGTCGACTGAACGAGATGGTGATGGTACATTGTGGTGAAAAAACTCCCAAAGGGCGGCAGTGGTAACAGAGAGTTAATATGTTTTGCCACAATTCATGTTTCAATGAGTTTTCTCTCCTAAATGGGAACAGATATTCTATTAGTGATACTCATATTTCTTCTTTTTATTTGACCCCCACTTGTTTGATATCAAAATAATTCCCACCATGGTTGAATTTCATGGTTACTTTTAATACGGTAGGAAATGTGATACTTAAGATCGAGCGCTATATTTAGTTTGACCTCAAATGCAATCAACATGCATAGGTCAAGGTCACTGGGGTTACCCAAGATGCATCATGATTACCTGTCATCAAATAGGAAGGGCGAATCTGGTGGTGTAATATCGGCCGGAGGGGATGGTGGAGGTTGGGCCGGGGCTTGCGGTGCTTTTCTCTTTTTGACCGTACTATCGCTGTAAGGCATAAGCGCGGAGTTAGATAGGGTGGCAAAGCTAAGAGCCGAAGAATATGGGAGGTTATAAAATGTGGCATCCATGAGGTTGGCGTCAGGTGACGTCAGACTTTCTTTGTTTTTTAAGAACATTTAAGCATATCAGTGCCATTTTAAGTATTAGATTTAGATATCATATTGGGGATATTCAGCATAAAATCTTGGACAAAATGGGGACTCGATAACGAGACAGGTTTTGCAGGCTAGTTGTTTAAGTTAACTATATTTTTGGCGGGTCAGGAAAATAGAAATAAACATTGCCCTAGTGCAGTTATATTGCACGCAAATTCACTGAAACTTGGCACTTACAGTATTTCTATATCAGGCCACTCATTGGCATTGATGAAATTTATCTATTCAGTATGTATCAACACAACTGGAAATTTTCAAAATCAAGTTAAACTTTCAAATTTTTGAATGAATGTGGAAGGTCTTTAAGGTCTTTAAGGATTTTTATGATCACTCTTAAGTCGAATTCCTGAAAGCATCACACGGTGCATTTTGTGAACATATTAGATTGCCATGAAAAATCTGTGAAATTTTTTCGGAACTTTACACAGTGTGTTACGAAGAAATGTGCCAAGTCTGACGTCACCCACAACCAATAGTGGACAGATTCTAAGAGACCTAACACCATTAGGCAAACAGTAACGAATGAATAACAAGAGGATGAAGACAACCTTTATTCCCCCAGTAAGCTGAATTGACTCTCCTTCTGTATCAACTAGAAGAGCCCAAACAGGGAAATGGGGGTGTAAAGTAATAACTTAGGATGCAGACTGGTGACGGGCCATCCAAACTAATAACAATTTTAAGGATTTTTAAAGGGACACTGTCCAAAGGTCGCTTCAGTATCTAACTTTCCAGCAAAACTTAAGTTTAAAATTGCCTTCGTCCAATGCATTTTCAGCGAAAAGTAGACCCAAGTTCTTTACACTGTGAACGGCAAATCTTTTGCAATCTGTGAAGGTTGACATTGTTTTCTAAAGATGAGAATCTTTTGGATGGCCCTAACAATTGAATCCAATGGTCTAACATGTAATGGCGTAACTAACATTTTGAGACAGTTTAAAGTGAGACAAATTACAAATTTATGATTCTATTCAAACACAGAACTAGATTTAACCAGAAAGATAAACTGAGTCTGGTTTTCATAAAACATGCAAGCTCTAAACTTGAAAATCAACCAAATCATTTGACCAGTGTTCAAAGCTATACACAGGATAATGTTTCTCCTATTCTTTTATGATTTGACACTCATGATCATTTCGTGGTCAAATTTTCAACAAAGAAATTTTGGCCGAGAATCTACTTTTTAAAATTTACAGTCTGATGAAGTCACAGCATGATATACAGAAGAGCATGTACCAAAATGAGCCACAAGTCCAAAAACTTATCTTACTAGCATGACAAGAAGTCATCATCAACTTGGCCATGGTATCACCATCAAGATATTCAAGATTTTACATGAAAAAGTTTGTCTTTGTTGCGAGCCACTAGGCCCCAGGTGTTAGAAGGCATGTTAGCTCATTATTTGTAACATGTACCCTTTCATGTACATCAATGTCCATGAACACTGCTTACTTGTACATTGCATCAATGAACATGAAATAATTTTCATGCACATGTACATCAATGTCCATGAAAACAACTCATTTGTACATTTCATGAATGTACATGAAATAACTTTCATGTACATGTACATCAATGTCCATGAAAACAACTTATTTGTACACTACATCAATGTACATGAAATAACTTTCGTGTGCATCAATGTACATGAAACCACATGTCAACATAATGCTAAAATGCTTTCTTCTAATGAGGCCCTCGCAACATCATGACATAAATCACTCAATCAAGTCTGCACACGCGACAATAGGAACAGTTGAAATTCTATGTTTTGTCACGTCCAATTCCCAAAATATTGATGGGTAAGCTTTAATGAGAGGATTTAACCTTAGCAAGATGCAAAGCATCTACTATATGATATGGTACATTTTTGACGGCGGTAAAACCACTCATCAACATTCCACTGAAGGAGGAAAATCGTGGATGGCTAATCCTGGCACATGGTGTGGTTTTAAAGTGCTGTTAGTGAAAGAACTGTGCAAAGCACTGTCACCGAAACTCATGCCGCGCATTGCTCCCAGCATGCACTGTAATGATCGCGGTGTTACCTGTCATGTTTGACGAAGGGTTCAATGTCGTCGGAGTCGAGATCTTGGTCGCTGTCGCTGATTGGCTATAAGATGCGGAAGATGAGATATACAGGGAGTGGTTACAAGCGAAGGTAAGGCCAAAAATAAGATGAACTGTATTGAGAATTATGTGTTTTGGTAGAAATTTTCTCTCGATACTAATTGTGATGGCCTACCACCTAGTGACTTTAAAGGCATCTGCCCCACAGAGGCAAGGCCAGAGATTAAAAACCTTTGCTGTTGGACTGACATGAGACAGCAGTATAAAGTAGGACACACAGACTTGAGAACCAAAACACATTCCTGATCACTCAACACAGTTCATCTTCAAAATGAATTTTCTGAGGAGAAGGTCAATGCAATATTGTACAGCTTTCAATGCCACCTGGTGGTAGATATTGGAACTATTCATAATGTTGACAGACAATACCTAGACTTGTGAGGACTGTCCAAATCAGACCACTCGGAAAAAAGCCGTTCTTGGAATTCTTCGAAGGGAAGCAAGATAGGTGCTTCCCCATCAGGAGACTGACTGTCGGTACGAGACGGTGGAGGGGTGTGTTCCAATTTGGTAGATTGGCTAGTTCTCCACAACTAGAATATCACGGACATGTGAATTATTTTAAGTAATAAAATGTGAGAACTTCGGAAGTTTGAATACCGTATTGTGACTGATGAGCACAAAAAGTGTAAAAAATCATAAAAAGTAAACAGTCATTTCAAATGAAAATGAGACATTCAAAGATTTTCCGAATCAGACATCATCAAATCTATCATTATTAGCGAGAATTAAAAAAGACTAATTCTTGTAATTAGTTAATCACAGTTGCATGAAGAAAGTTCCTCCCCGCATATTGTCAAGTGTTGTATTCGACAGTAATCATACCTTTTTCGTTGGTGGTCGTCTACCCGCTAATCCGCCATCTTTGGCAAGCTGTGCCCGGGCTTTACTCGGTGAGTTATCGAGGAGTTCATGGTCGGGGATTGCTTCAAACATACTAACGGTGGACCGCCTTTGATTCTGCTCATCGTCGGCTTCTGTGGACATAATGGACTTGGTTACTTAGCAACAATGGAATGACCTTGAAACTGAGCAAGTTGCTAAGCAACAAATTACATTTTACATGGCAACCACAAAGTTTAGGATAGAATTTTTCATGTTCAATACAGATACTGTATTCAGTTTAGGAGTTTTAAACTATATAACTACTGCACTATAATACATTAGCTCAGAGATCATACTACAGTGATAGACTGAAAGTATATTATGTAATATCATCGAAACAAATTGATATCTAAAAAGATCTATTTTAAGTGAAAGCATAGACAATAAGCTTAAAGCAATGTATAAAAGCAACTATAGAATCAATGAGACGAACTTTTACCGGTCGAGTCATGATTTTAAAATAAACAAGTTCCATTAGCAACATCCTGATATTTGTCGAGAGAAAATGTATGCAGACCCCCCCCCCCCCCCACAATGCATTTTACGCAACATTTTTAGGCTACCATGGACTGCTTTGGCGGGATCATGGGGTCATGGCACAGTACAGGCATATGCACTGTGTACGTCATTACGTCGTGATGCACAGGACCATAATACCGGCCCATCGTTGTGAAATGGTTAAAGGTTAGCAAACCAATATTTGTTACGACCATGACCACAAGATGGAAACACTATGATCAACAACATTGATGTCAGCAAGTATGGGTTGAATTATATCTATGCTGGACGTCAGTAAAGTTAATGGATGTATAGCACATCAAAATCATGTTATAATACAATTCATGCACTGTCTGGCAGTGACATCCAATCAGATCACCACATTTCCAATCCCATCGTATTTCTCTTTTGACAATATTCAGCGAAAAATACATATCATTTGTTTTAATCAAACACATCAACAGTTTTTCTAACACAAACTTCAAACAAACACTACACACAAATGTAACATGGGTCACTTCTACTTTTCAACACAAGATGGCGTGCTTTCATACCTGGGCTAATATCAGATTCAGAGGACGCTTCGGAGAAACTGTCGGTCACTAGTTGCGGAACGACTGGAAGAGACATGCGTTGTTAGTTGGTGAAAACATGCCGAGATAGGGACAGGTCCCAACCACGTGATAATGGTGACTTGGTGGACGTGAAGCTGCGAGTTAGATTTCGCCGGAGGGAGAATTATTGTAGAAGTGGTTTCTGTGCAAAGCGAAATTGCTACGACAAATTTGTGGTGTGTGAATTGCACTGTTCGGGTCTAAAAAGCAAATTTCCGAATTTTCTTTGTATACATTTTGAAGCAACCTACCTGAGATGAGCACTTTTGAGGAAATATCTGTAGATAACGCCAATTTTTCTAAAAACCAAATGTACTGGTATCATGAAATGGTACTCAAGCACAACACAATTCAAGCTCTTTACCAAACTCAAAGCTTCAAGGCCCACCAATTTGTAAATGATGAACCCTTCAACAGAAATGAACCTTCCCACAAGGGCAAGTTCATTAAAGTTAGGGAGACAAATATTCATTATAGGATGGACAGTTCATATCAGAAGAGAATGATACAGCATGCACACTCCTAGCAACAGTAACTAGGCATTCAATTTACCATAGTGACAGTAACTATGCTTGTTATTTACCCTAGCAACAGTAAATATGCATTTATTTTCCCATAGCAACAGTAAATATGCATTTATTTTCCCATAGCAACAGTAAATATGCATTAATTTTCCCATAGCAACAGTTACTAGGTAAGATAATTTTGTTAGGAACCGAGATGTACTTCACATGTTATAATGTAAAACATAGATAGATTCACCGGACATACAAAGTAAAGCTTTATCAAATGTTATGTTAAACAGAAAACAATGAAATGGCCAGGGCCATTGTGCTCACCTCATGTTGAGGAAAGATGGATAAAGAGCATGGTCTTGTGTCATGTAGTGTTAGGTTTGATGTAGGTCCAAGCAATTACAATTTCCCCAAAATGGCCAATTTACAGTACATTCGACCTCTGTGACCTTGAAAAGTAGGTCAAATCAAAGAAGACCCGGGTGACACATTGAATGGTTGTTAGAATTAGATGTACCTATGATATAAAATTGGTGCCAATCGGGCAAGTCATTACTAGGAATAATGGCATTTTGAAGAATTTAGGATTTGGCCCCCTCCCTGGAGGCCAAACGGCAAATCAGATCGCACCAAACTTCGGTACCTGAGATCACCTGACCAAGGGGTACATGTGTACTTAATTTGTGATCAATAGTCATTGCAGTTAAGAAACGTGCCATAGTTACGGCCCGACGGCGAATTTACGCCATTTGACCTCTGTGACCTTGACAAGAAGGTCAAATTAAAAACCTGTGTGACATATACTGTATGGTGGTTAGATGTACCCATGATATCAAATTGGTGGCAATCGGGCAAGAAGTTAAGGAATAATCACATTTTTAAGGTTTTTGGATTTTGCCCCCTGGTGGTCAAGTGGTGAATCATATTGGACCAAACTTCGGTCCCTGAGATCACCTGACTAAGGGGTAAATGTGTACCAAATTTGGTATCAATAGTCATTGCAGTTTAGAAACGTGCCATCGTTACATCCTAACGGCCAATTTACACCATTTGACCTCTGTGACCTTGAAAAGGAGGTCAAATCAAAAACCCGGAGGATATATGATGCACCTTTGCTAGAAGTACCTACCATATTTTTCAAAATTTCCCGACTACTATTAAGGGAGATATTGCATATTTTCACTTTTAACGTTTGGCCCCCTGGTGGCCAAACCATGAAACGAATCGGACCGAAACTTGGTCTCCCAGGTGTCATTACATAAGGGTACGTGTGTACCAAGTTTCAACTCAATAGCTCTAACAGTTACGAAACGTGCCCTGCTAACGGACGACGGACGACGACGACGACGACGACGACGACGACGACGACGGACGACGGACGCCACGGTATGGGATAAGCTCACCTCTGCTAAGAGGTGAGCTAATGAACTCAAAATGTTTGATGAGAAATAAATTAAGATGAATTCATGAAAACCCATGCCTCGTTGGAGAGCAGTTAGTAACCAAGTTAAAAATCTTAGTGAAAAATTGGAGCGATTCCCCAAAAGTTAAAATTCTGTTGTCTCAAGTTTGACAGAAACTGGATGTAGTCAAATACAACCCACAGCCAAATTCTGATAAACTTGAGTTGAAATGAATGATTTAAAAAAGGCTAAAAAGCTTAGAATGCACTGTAACCCCAGTCAATTCCTAACGATTTCAACAATTTCAACCCGGGTTCTGCCAAAACCCTCTGCCAAAATGGTTAAAAGTGGAGTCGAAAGAATCTTAATCTCTGATACAATTTTTTTCAGTGAAAAATTATTTATACGGCCATTTTCAACAAAAAAAGTCCATAACAATTCTGATGAATTTATTTTTTGGATCCCATTTAGTTGGCCTGAGATGAACTCTTGCTCTGCTTTGTATTCACAATGAACTTGTACCAGTGACTTTGGCAGACTTAGGTGAAACGCATTAGTACTGCAAATTGGCACTAGATGACACTACCAACTTACCTGGCATTGTAAATTTTGGAAGAGGTGTTTCGACACCTATCACATGGTCCGTTATCTCGCCGACAGGCATGCCAGCTGCCTGCTTCGCCGTGGCTAGATCTTTTTCAAGTCCAAATATCTGAAATTGGGATTGATATCGATGATTTCAGAGACTAGGCATCCTGCTGGACATAAAGGGTGCAAAAATGTTACGGCCTACAGTATTTCTGCTTCCAATCCTTCCCACCCCCCACAAAAAGCCTGCAGACTGAATCATAATTTGATATCTAAACCTATACACCCCCATTTCCCTACATAGACACTTCCAGTTGATGGATTAGAAAAGCCCATTCCAAAAACTGGGCGTGTAAAGGTTAATCCATGAGAGTGTGCAAGCTAACAGCAACCACTCCTGATAAGAGTACCGTTCATCAACAACTCCATCTGATACCAATTCCTGCAATTCAGATGCAACAAGACCAAAAACCCATAACAACAGATGCACAAACTCACTCGGTCTTTTAACGTCTTGACTAACTGATTATAATGTTGGTCCCGTTCCGACTGCTGTTGTAAAAACGACTCCCGTTCTTGCACGTAGTCCTTTTCCCGCGCCTGATACTCCTTGATAAGTTTCTTCGCCTTGTGGTATTTCTTCTCCAAGTTCCCGTACTCACTCTGCATCTTGCGCTCCAGTGCGATGTACTGGCCTTGTGATCCTTCGAGTAAATCCTGGAAAAATTAATGCTAAGATTGTAAAATATAACTTAGGTGGGAAATGAAAAAAAAAATGTTCTTTAATTTCTCCCTATTTTATGGTCGGGGGAGAAAAGTGTGTCAAAAACGGTCTCTTTTTTCCACTTTCCGGAAAATGACCCCGGCGGATTTAAAATCCACACAAATAAAAAAAAAGTGCCCTTACTTTCTCAAGTTTGATTTTTTAGCAGTGTAATTTTCCAAAATCACCAATATATATATGCCTACCTGATACTGGGCAATTTGTTTCTGAGCATTCTGTGCATTGAGCTCGTTGTCTCGCAGACGTTTCCCCATATCATCAACTTTCCTTTCGTATTGTTTTTTCTGGGACTCAATGTTCTCTAAGTTGATCATACGCGCCTTCAACTTGGCAACTTCTGCTTCGGCCACAGCATTTTTGTACTGAGACTGGAATATAGAGGGTGAAAGATGATCTTCGGGAGCAATACAAAAGAAAAACGACACTGCTATTGCAAGTGGCCGTGTGACGAAAACATTCTGTTCGGGGTGGTCATTGCAGGAGCAGGCGACGAGGACCGGTGATCACAGCAACCCAATAATTGAAAATAATATGGCAAAGGGGAGAGCCTGAGGGTAAGACTGGAGAACTCAAATGACAACATACCTCTTTCAATTTGATAAATAAAACCTGTGGGTCCATATCTGGAGTGACAGACTCACTACTACTCTCTTCAAGTTCAAATGTTTCTATATGAGGGGGCTCCTCAGGGGACAAATCCTCTGGAGGAGGCTCTGAGGGTATTGACGGGGAGTCCTCGATCTGAAAAAAAGAATTTTAGAATGAAACATACTGTTTACTCAAAAATGTTTGCAAATATGAGGATTTGTTTAATTTTGTCTCAAACAGCACTGCCAACAAGGAAGATGACGCGAGGCAAAAAATATTTTAAAAATTCTCGGCCAGCATACCTGTTCCTTCTCCATCTCTCTGCGCGCTTCCTGGTCCTGAGCAGCAAATTGCTTCTTCTGGAACTCTTCTTCTTCTTTGATCAGCTCCTGCTGCAACGTTTTATGTCGCTCCTGTTCTCGCCGGCGACTGTCGGCCCGCACACGATCCTGGTCCAATGATTGCTGTATCAACCGTGCGACTTCACTCTTGTCTGGGTTTTTCTCACGACCTATTTGGAACCTGAAAGTAGAGTTTTTAAAACTGGAATAAAATCTACCTTTTGCGATGGAAATTACTGATCACCTCTTGAAAGGGTTAAGACTAACAGAATGCGCTATCTTGACTACGCTAAGGGGATGTTACAGTCATGCGTTTCCCATGGCAATGCTTAGATCCTCCTGTTGCTGATAGGTGTCTTATCAGGTAACTCAAGATGAGCATATCGCAAGATTGGGGTCAGGCGCTGTATAACGGCTGGGTGCTGAACCATAACGAGGAAGGCATGGGCTCAATTATTGGTCACCATTCAGAGGAGTATCAGGGTTAAATGGCTTTCTGCAACCCCTGATCATCAATGGTCCAAATGGTTCATTTGCAAAATGATTCAATCCCAGCGAAACAGGGAAACGCTCACTTTAAGGGGTTCCGACTTGTTGATAAATCTGTTAATGGCTTTTCTTTGATCTGCCGTCAACACGAGAAAAACATGTCAGTCTTATCAACGGCAAGGAGGCTGCAGTCGATAAGATACTGCAAAACTGGTAACATTCGATTTAGTAGGCAAACATCAATCAAACTCGTGAAAATTTCTTCTCAGTAGCAAATGTCGAATTAAGCATTTAATTGAAGGAAGAGATGCAATTTCATGGCTTACACTTATCAGATTTATTCAACACCTGGTAGTTAATTATTCCAGTTAACTTTTCAGTCTTATATCGTTATGGTTTGCTACAAACATGTCTTAACACCGAAGTTGTGAGCAGAAAGGTGAGACACCACGAGAGACTTACTTGACTGTCCCACTGGTATTCCGTAACACGGATGCGGCGTACGCTTGGGTCACCCCGACCAGACTCTTCCCATCTACTTCGATTATTTGATCGTTGACTTGAATTCTGAAACGACATACGAGAGAAGTTCCAATTTTATGAAAGAATAATGCCTTCTCTCGTGATATTTTGTATGTTCTAAAGGCCCAAGGTGTAATATACATGCATGCATTGCTGGATGGGACAGATGGAAGTTTCAACAATATCAAGACAGAACATGACAGAGAGGGCAATCATCTCTGACAGCTAGTAAAGGTTCAGTCCATCGATTTACAACTAATCACCCAAAAAGAACTTGGAAACGTTTTCTCACCTTTTTGGCATCTTAGCGACATACACTTTCACCAGACCCATTAATATCAAACGTGATATTAATCACGGCGACATTAATCACAAGTTAATCCCACTACGCATGTTTCGACACCAAGAGATTGATTGAAATGCTACACATGCAGTTAGCAATATTGGTGAACTAAGTAAAAATGGTCTCAAAACGCCCCAAATATTGCTTTTTAATCACAAAAGAGTTTTGATATCGTGAGATAACGCCCCGGGTAGTTATCATTTTCCTTGATTGCTCAAACAAGAATTGTGAAATTCTGTGTAACTTGACAAATGGGTCATCTCACAAATCCCTAAGGCTAAGTTAACCCTGCAGTGTCTGCGGCCTGATTCTTTTGTGAAAATACAAACAGATATATTTTTGAATCGTACAAATTTCCGGGGGAGAGGGGTGTGCAGGTGCCTGCACAAAGCATTGGTCATTGTTGCGAGAACCTCAAACCTAGTGATTTCATTCTCTTTGTCACACATCATAGCAATAGTTATCACATGTATCCGCTCCCAAAATCCTTTTTGCTTGTATCATGTGTATAGGCACTGCAACCGAAAAAACATGCAAAACTGCACAAACTTACCAACGTATCTCAGAAAAGTTCCGCACTCTATCCACAAAAATTGGTTTGTTTTCCAAATCGATCAGACGTTCTGACCATAATCCTAACAAATGACGGGCATGGTACTCCAAATCAATCAAGAAAGACTGACAGCCAAAGTCTCCACAAAGTTTAGTTAAATTTTTCGATTCCTAACCTAAACTAACGCCACTGGTAGTTCCGGCAGTGCCCTAAACTTTCAGTATACTTCTATAGAGTTTACACCTCATCGGTGCCGCTCAGATGCCAAAGAATTTTTATCGGTACTTCCAGCACAGAAAGTACGCTCGCCTTCCACAATGCTACCCGCTGGTGCTGGCATTTTCAAGCGGTAGTAAGGTGGAAAGATGATTCGCCCAAGCCTTGCCTCTAATCATATCATGACGATACTTATCTTAAATTTCTTAAGATTACTAACTTCAAGAAAGGTGTTCGTTCCGAGGAGCAACCCTCCCGCTGAGATATGTACAGCCTTGGATTTGTTTATGCAATTAGGAAGATCGTACCGGTTTGTTTGTTGGTAAACTGGAGATTAGAGCACCTTTAACCCATTCCCTTTGGCTCAAGCATCAGGAAAACAACAGGCCTTTTCTTAAAGGTCCAAGCGCAGGGTCTGCCAAAAACCACACTCCGATTCAATTGGATCCATCCTCTTTTGGGTCCTATTCCAATATGCCCATTTATATGACTTTCTACAATCTGGGCAAATGATGTCTAATGGGGAAAAGGAGTGCCCTAGGTGGTTTTCATACAAATACTACGCATATAGGTATGAGACCCGATGGTGAGCCTGTTTGAGTTTTTGAGTAAGACTTTTGGGTGAAACTCACACTCCATTGATCATGAGGTGGATGTCTTGGATCATGCTACCTCTGTCCCTGACTATAACATCATTAAACACAAGAAGGAAACCCATGTAACCAGGTGATTTTAGGCAAACACAAATCACAACTAAACCAGATGCGCAGAACCAGATGGTCCAACTTTTTGTTCCATTCTAAGTTACCAGAATCTACTGCAACATTACCAACACCGGTGAAGGTATTTCAAGCATAGTAACTTGCTGGAAGAAGCTTGGGAGTACCTGGTTGCTTGGCAACCATGGTTAGTTACCACAACAGATCTAGAAGTTTCTGATCTAAGTTCAAATGAAGTTGGTCTGAATGAAAGCATACAAGAGAGGTAGAGTGCTGTATACAATTTCCAGGCGCAATCCTAATATGCTAGCTCAATCGTTTTAGTCAGTGCTACCATCTTTTGAATCATAGTTGCAATATTGGAGATCATACTGCCACCTGGTTGGCTAAACACAGTACTACAGACGGCAACATAAAAGAAAGGGTCTCAAAATTGTGCATCAACTGATGAGGTAGCACTTAACAACAGTAGAACATTTTAGAACTGTCAGCAAATCCGAGAAAAATGAAATAAATCAGATTGGAATCTGTACGTCATTACGAAACCTCAATCTGCCTAGCGAAGACAAAGATAATCTCATTTGGCACTACTCTGTTGCATCGCATTCCTTGGGAGAAATCTAATATGAATTCCAATAGAAAAGTCGGTGATTTTGTTATGCGAGTCGTTTTAACCCTTACCAACACACCGACCAATCGGCATAATCAATGTACTCGTCAGTGGATGTAGAGGTTAGCATTGAACACTGTTGAAAGCCAAGTGATGGCAATGATACCGGTGTCATATACTACAACTGAGGGGGTTCATCCTCTTATCATTATCCATACTTCAGTTGAGGAGCCTTAAGTCGCTACATATTCTTTGTTTTCAAAGCCAGAAGTAATTCGCTGAAAGTTTATCGATTCAAAGCCGAGATGATCAAATGTTTTCTTCCCTTTCGCACCAAATGTTACCTGAAAATGCAACTTCACCCCAAGGGTTTCACTGTAGTCACAGTGTCAGAGCAACCGTACACCTGATGTCGAATATGAAGACGATACTCCGTTTCTATTTCTGTCCCTCAAATCCTTATCACAATGGAATTGGATCTCCGCTTTAATGTCACAATGTTATTCAGTGCATTCATGTTGAAACGCTATCAGCCAAAGAATGGTTCTATCATTGAAATTCTGAAGTAATTATTTCGTTGTTTACGTTTGAAGACAAATATTTCTGCTTTTTTTATCACTGAAAGTTTTGAGAACCAAAATAATTAGTTTCATGATTTACGACAAAAATCGCTCAAATATTGACAGCTTATGTGTAGCGCATATTGCTGTCATTTAGACAATCTCTTTATCTGCTACTAGAATGAGCACGAAAGCTTCTCAATACAGTGATGACAGAATCTCCAATTCATCAAAAAACCTTCAAAGGCAGAATACTGCAATTCCGCTCGGAAGCAGGATGTGACTATCCTGTCAGGACATGATCAGTTCAACTTTTTCATCTTTCATCATTAGTGGCAATTGAAAGAAAGGCATCTGTCTGAGGGAACTGGCAACTTCCGTAGTAGAAATCTTAAAGGTTTCCGCACAGCACTAAAACAAGCCGTGCATTACGCGAGGGAGCGTGCCAAACATGGTGATTCAAGCTATTATCAACATACAGTGGAACCTCCCGTAGTGGACACCTCTCTAACTTGGAAACCCTCTCTATAAAGGACACTAGATTTGGCTCCAAATTGAAGCTTTGGCTTGGGTGCTCACATGACCAATGTAGGACAATCAAGCTCATAGCCTTTGTTCAGAAACCTCAACCTTTGGGCTGAGAGCCTGACACCTTCAAACCAGAATGTAAGAGTACTCCAGAATATCTTATGTTTTGAGAAAATTAGTTTACCTGTCATCCCTCTGAGCAGCTCCACCTTCGGTCAACGTCTTGACGAATATGCCTAGCTTCTCTAGACCGGCGTCTGCTCCGACCCCCATACCGATGATACTTAATCCTAATCCTTCTGGACCTGAAGCAAATTGTGTATAAAGAAATGAGGAGTTACAAAACTAGTCAAGACATAACCTTTCAATTTAGGACTTGTTTCGTCAAAGGGAGGAAACGAACTACCCAAATTTACGTACCTTTAAGTAAATCGACGGGGAAAACGTCCATGCGCTCAACACGCTTCTCAAGTTCATATTCCGCAGATGCAGCGACGGGGTCAACGTCCTCATTTCTACGGTCGTACTCGTTGACAGAAAATGTGCTAAATACCTGGAAAGCAAAACAGCGTTTATCAGAAGAGTAGTGACACTGGTTGACACACAGGCCCTCCTCACTCCAACAACGAGCCGTTGTGGTGTAGTGGCTCGGACTCTCGATTGGCGGTCAATAGATCCCTGGTTCGATCCCCACTGTCAGCGTTTAACTGTAGGCAAGTCTCTTTGTCTCACTTGCCTCTCGGCACCCAGGTGTAGACATGGGTACCAGCAAAATCTGTAGTCCTCTCTTTGTCATGCTGCCAGTTCTTATCTCGATGTTCAGGTTCTTTATCTAAATCTACCAAGCAGTAAAGAAATGCAAGCGACGGGATGTAGCACTAAAAAAATTTAATCAAATCACTGGCACTAATCTGCACCAAATGAACTAAAGCAATGTTTTTAAATTTTCTTTCCGAAACCTACATGTACCAACAATGCATGCATCAGCATCTTTTTTACAAAACAGTAATCAAATTTTTGCAAATAGCAGCATTTTCCACAAATCTGCCAAAACCAATTAACAACATGGCCTATCTAGTGACATTCAGGGCGTTCAACGGGATAAATCTTTTAGACGAGACATTCACCAACAAAAACAAGGATTTATAATCAAATTTAACACAGCACCCTGTGGGATAACAGGGAGATCAGTGGCACAGTGGTTATAGCAGTGGTCTCATAATCTGGTTAACATGTTGTTCCACTCTCGGATGGATCACCATCACTTCATATTTGTTTCCTTCAGCAAGACACTTCACCGGATTTGCTTCTCTTCATCCAGGTGTATAAATGGCTTGCAGGTTTCTCTCAGAAGTTGACCTGGACTATGTCATCTTGTCCAGGGGAGTGATACTCCCATTCACTTAATCAGTGAGATAAGCTCAGGCCCTGAAGAATTGTTTGGCAGCTCAGGCAACAGCCCAGCAGACTTTAACAAACTTAGCCCCGCAGCATTGTCTCACTGAATGTCGAGGAATTAATACTCCCATAAAATAAATAAATGGCCCCCCATCAGAATAAATAACAGCTCCCCATCAGATCTAAATAATGTGATAATTCTCCACATCTCTTCGGAGTGCTAATGCCAAGATACGTCAGAATTATTTACGGGTTTGATCAAACGAAACAGCAGTTTTGTAATGCTGTTCGAAAAAGCATCTTATCTTATTTGTTCAGATTTCCATTTAAATACGCTTTCGGTGCACATCAGCAAAAATGTACAATCTTCGTTTTTCTTTCAATAAATTTTAAGGCATTGTCGTTTAGATTACTTAAAATCACATTAGGAATAGGAAGGAAACACCATGCCTATTTCTAGGCCATTTTGACTTCTGCATCATTGAACATGCTCATGCCCGACAAGATTAGTCCCCAATCCATTTTGAGTTCTCGCGTATAGATGCCAAATTGCAGATTGAGGTTCAAGGGAGCAGTCAGTATAATTCTCCTTCTTTTGCAGGTTTTGCTTTGCACTTGCAGGAGTGTACGCTTGCACTTGCAGGAGTTCAAGCTTGCACTTACAGCGATTTATGCTTGCATTTGCAGGAGTTAATACTTGCACTTGCAGGAGTTAATGCTTGCACTTGCAGGAGTTCAAGCTTGCACTTGCAGGAGTTCAAGCTTGCACTTGCAGGGGTTAATGCTTGCACTCGCAGGGGTTAATGATTGCACTTGCAGGAGTTAATGCTTGTGTACATTTTGAGACACACCTTGATCCTTGGCCAAGTCTTTACCTACCCTGATTGGTTGTGCGCTAAATTTTACTCTCGATGGTTTTTTCGCTGACGGCAAGTACTCGTGGTCATCTACCGGGATCCCGCCAACATCATACCAAAAGTTTCCGTCCTCTAAAATATGGACGCCATCCTCAACTGAAGGGAAGAAAGTGAACAATGACCAGATATGACATTACTGACTGACTACAATTTGCTTGCACCCCACTCTATCAAAATGTCCTCCTTCAAAGGTGGCGCAACCAAAAATCATCAAATTAACAACCATGGAATTCACAGGCAGCCTACCCTCAGCTCTAATACCATAACTTTAGGGCTGGCCACGCTCAGCCCATCATACTGCAACACTGGGAAGCACATTCATCTAACGACCCAGCGTAATCACCGATACCAACCAAGGCGCACTACCTCGCCAAACATTCCTAACTGCAGACACTAATATAAATCATTACTCCAGACCCAGGAGTTGGTCACCCCATCACCGTGGTTACGCCGTAAACACTACAGGAAAATATAACCAAATTATTGTTGACAACTGGCCATATCAATAAATAATTCGATCAGACGGAAAAAACTGCTGACGGCCACCGGCAGAAGAGAGATGATATGACGCACAGAATTTGTCTGTTTGAAGATGGATTGCTGCAAGAACTGACCTGAAGGATGATAAGTCTGAGTGGGCAGGACTAGGTTACATTAACAAGTTGCTATGGCCTTTATGCAATGGTCTTCACGGTGGGTTCATATAGTACAGTAGAACCTGTCAGCCACCGAGGACCATAAGATCGGCCAAATGACCGGGTGAACCAACTGAACTGAGTTTCCTCTCAATAGTTCTACGGCCATAAAAGCCAAGAAGTCTATGTGCCTCAACAGCACTGAGGTTTTTGCTTGTCTGGTTGATACATGTGGAATCTCTTTGTCAGCACTTGCAGCTAGCCCATCTGGCAAATATGCACCTCATATCTGTCAGCTTGGAACAGACTACCAGGGCTGAAACTTGGCGACTCTCTAACCTACTGATCTTGTCAATGGCCATTTACTTCAAAGTGCCAATATGCATCTGATTTTGTACGATGCCCATAAGGGGTGGCCACATACCTTCCATTTCGTGCGTATCCAAATGAAATCCTTGATCTGGCTCTTCATGCCCGTCGCCATCTTCGCGCACGCTCAATAATTCGACACCTTTGGACTTCTGCTGGGGTTCCGGTTCAGGTTCGGCCTCCTCATTCTCAGATGGCTCATCACTACAACGAGAAAAGACGACAAAATATTGAATAAAGTCGTCGAATGGTGTTATCATCATCCACTAGGGGCGCTGTTGTCAAGTTCACATGCAGACACACATGATGTTCAGGACACTGGGGGGTTTGATTTTGGGAACTTGCCATCTCGGGAGAAAGGAAGTGGCTTGAGTCCTAAAGAGGAGAACAGATGACAAAATATTGAGTAAACGAAGCAATTGGTGTTATATGGAAGAGGGAGAGCTGGGTGGAACACCCCTATACTTTGTAACTTAAGAAGGAAGGTTTTGCCAAAGCCTCAAATTCTCACTTAAAAGAGAAAACAACAAATAAAATAATCAAGCGAAGCAATGTTCAAACTGAAGCATTTTCAAGCAAAACAAATCATCAATTTCCTTGTAAGGAGGAACATTTACGCAAACTATCCATGCATTCGAGAATGATGAACATTGCAACACATTCATTCCGGACCCCCCTGTGCGCCATCTTTCATTCTCCTACGACTGATTTTTATTGGCGGATAACGATGATTTACGAGTGGATATTAGCTGTCGATGATCCCGTCGCGATGCGGACGACACTGCGGGGATAAACCCTTGTCAAGACCGTTTAGCTGGGATCAGGCAGCTACAGGCAATGGTCGCATGACCTTCCAGCGCCAATAGTAATGGCTCACAGCGCATCTGTAGCAACTGCTCTTGATAACATTGAGAATTGATGAAGTCACACGAAGATAATACTTAAATACGTTACTGAAAATGGCTTAAAACTGCAATGGATCAACTTTCTTCAGCATTTGTTCTTTTCTTCACAAAATTGTGTGTTGCTGCTGTGGTAGGAAGCCAATTATTGGATACGGATTTTATTACCATCAACCAGAAAGCTGGCTGACGTAATGGTTACTACTATCCTTCCACAGCAGATCCTGCATAAAATGATCACCACCTATTCTGAGTACACCTGATCAACAGCACTGACTGTCTGAGGCGGGAATGAGAAGAAGAAGCACTTATTCAGCAACATAACCACCGACTCCAAATAACTTATTGACCACATTACAAATCTCATTGAACCTCTTACTATTTGCATGAACTCCAAACTCAATACAGCCCAGCCACAGAACTGCTTCACAGCATATTACGACCTTGGAACAAACCAATGCGATCTCATCATCTCTTGTATAGTATGAGGATTTAATCGATCCGTTGTCCAATACGTGCGCCGGACGATTAAAAACACAATTGTGTATTATTGGTTGCGTTCAGATCTGTCATTTTTCTGACAGATATGACGAGATATGTCGATTTCCTCGTTTGTTCCATCCGATGTTGCCATGCATGTCTGGGAAATCTCGCAATGGTTTGGGCGAGTCTTTTGTTGCCATATGGATTAGAGAGAGTTGTGACAGCTAAATGTCAATTCTGGTATTCATTTTCTGATTCATAATACATGCAATATGTATAGAAATTTGTCACGGTGAATTTCAATTCTACTTCTTAGCTTCTTAATCAGTGTTCACTCGGCACTGGAGAAGTTATTCTCCAGGGAGTAAGATTCTTCCTCAAAGGAGGGACGAGCTGGGCTTTTCTCGTACAACAACGGTTGGGCGTCAAGAGGGCTAAGTGGCCAAGTGACTCCTCCATCAGTCAGAGAGAGGAGTCCACCAAAAGCAACATGTCCTGATCATTTAGCCAACCCAAAACTTCTACAGGGTTTGATCTGATCACTGGCCCCGACTCAGGTGACATTTTCGTCTCCACTGCCTGAGGTATGGTAGGCTTAAAAAGCTTCCACACCATTCTCTATTTATAACTTGAAGCAGAGAATCTTAAGTACCGATGCCTCAGGATTATGCCGGGGAAAAAAATCTGAAGAGCATTTGCAGCTGACATGAGTTTGCAATCAGGATCTTCTGTTGGTGACACGCAGCTTCTTCTAAACGAGGAAGATGCATCACTTCATGGCTGTAAATCACTTCGTTCGTTGTCTTACCTCCCCGCCTCAGTATCCTATGCTTACAACACCTGGGGCCAGGTTGGTTATCTTCGTGGAGAATGTTCTTTAACATGAAATATACATCAAAGCATTTTTTTCATTTCCCTCTCTCATCCCACAAAGGATATTTCCATCAAAGGTGGTTGCTTAATTAGGGAATAAGAAACTGGCACACTATTAAGAAAGTGCGGATGTTATCAAAAGCACGTCGTACAAGTTCTGTTCTTTGATGCCAAATCCTGAGGTTAAGAGCAAATATTGCTGTGTTTTCTTGCTCGTGCCACTGAAGCCTTGGTTAGGAGGAGAACACTAGCCATGTAATGGAAGCAGTCAAGCTGGAAGTTGTAACTGCTGTAGTTGCAGCGACAGAAGTCAATCCTTAGAACATTTCAAACATAGTGACCTGAAACTTAAAGGAATTCCATTACCTCACTATCTAGTGTGGTACCGAGACCCCTAAATACATTTCAATGAGTTATTTTGAATCATCTGAGGGGTGAACTCAATCACACTGAAGACACACAATCTCGATTGAGGAACACAACAGAAGAAGAGGAAAAGTGGCAAGCCCTTCATCAACTATTCAATTAGCTCGATCACCACCTGCTGCCTCCCAACCCCGGGAGCACCTCTCCAAATCATCTCTCCAATCATTCTAAAAAGAAACCGTAAACACCTCAGCGTCATGACAACCAGCGTTACGTCAACAAAACAACCGCCATTTATTTGTAGAAGAAGTCATATCAAGGTTGGTGCATTTATCTAAAGAATCAGCACCGCAGTCCGCAATGTGATCAGGTCCTTTTTTCAACTCTCTAGCTCGATATTCAGATTCAGATTTATACCGTCCTCCAGCGCCATCTGACAGCAAATTTCAACCAATAAACTGGAACCAATGTACTAACCAACCACCTACTGGGCTGGGGTCAGGTAACGAAAAAGGACTTTACGGCAAGTTGCCTCCATTACTGACACCACCATGGGTAATCTAGAATAATAATTTGTCCATCGGCAGCCAATGAAGCTACGCAAACGTCTCAATCGGAAAATGAGCAAATCCATTACGATAATGAAATAACGCAATCGCAAAATGACTGGAATATAATATTTGTGATGGAGGAATAGAGTAGCTGGGTGATTGAAGAATTATTACGACTCGGCCGGTGATTTGAGATATTAGATTCCTAAAGGGCAAGTACTCTTATAAGCTCTAGGTAGCGACTGAAAGAAGTTCTTCACCCCTTCGAGGTTTTTCAGTTATATCAAAACCCCTAAAGCTTCCAAGGGTTTATATGTGTTGGCTGAAAAACCAGTCTAAAAAAGCGAAATTCAAGCACTAAAGTTCCTCTTTTTATTTAAAAAAAATGTGTTTCTGATCTATTACTACAAAGTGTGTAGTATCTGCAGATCGAAAGACAAAGTCTTATCCATTACTTACACATCGACTTTGGAGATGTCCGATGACCTCTTTCCATTTTCGACAAACTTGCATCTAAAATGAGGCGGTAACCTTTAATAAAGTCATTCGCTGTCCTAATCAACGCAATACATGTAGATTTGCCCAACGTCTATTGACAATGTATATACATTGATTCATCGGGTAAATACTTAAGGCTAGCATATATTTACATATAGATCTGATTGCAACACTAGTGTGGACGCTAGACACACCAACTTGACGTTTATATCGTTAGCCTAGATTCGATTGTGGGTTAATGCCTCTTCGAGGGGATGCAAGGCTGTGATGTTCCAACAAGGACATGTGAAAGTCACCAGTAAGAGCACCTGAAATAAAACCACAATCATTTCTCATTTGCTTTGTAAATAGAACCAGTGTGAAGAAGAAAATCTCAATTTCTACCAAATTGACTGAAATTGAATTGCATCAGAGCATCGCACATCCAGGATCAGTCATGGGCTCAATTTGCAACTTGAAATGGCCGAGTTTCATGATCAGGTTGCAAATTATATTTACACCGTCACTTTCCAAGGGGGCATATTTGCTGGGTATACAGACAAGATGTCACATGCAGCATCTTGAAGAGAATTGCACTTGAAATATGGACCTTTCAAGAATTTTTGAAACAATTAATCTTGTTATTTATTGACAATTCTTTTGACAAGTGACTAGATTTATTTCCATCATGATGATTACAGGGAAGCAGAATCCATAGACGAAAAAAAAATCGTAGTTAACACAGAAACATACAGCTAGGATGGGAAAATGTTGGAGCGGTTTATAAATGAAAGGCTGGTGGAAGTGATACCAAAGATTTGGATTACCAAAGAAAAGAAAATCAGAGTAGGCCTCTTGGTCACCTGGAACTGGTAAGCCTGCGTGTATTTGAATGTACAGAGGAATAGTGGAACTGTACAGAAGCCTACAGTAAGTTCTAGCTGGTACTTGTGGAGTCTGAGGTTGGCCACATAGATCGGTGGAGGGTGGCTTAGCCAGTCAGTCAAAACGCTGGCTGTAGAGAACCCTCCCAAAGTTGCAGGGCTGGGGAAAACCAAATCTGTATTGGTTTAGAGAGCCCTGCCCATGTCGCAGGGCTGTTCTTATAAAAGACATGGGGGCAGAAAACCAAATCTGCATGATAAAAATCTTCTCTGCTTCTCCCTGAATATGGTATGGCCCAGCTCTATGTGCCTTCAGCCCTCAGAGAGTGAATCCTTTACAAGACTGACATTTCCCTCTGAGGAGTGGCTCATATATTTATTGGTTTTTATGGATCGCTGATCATCGACGTGATAGATTTTATAAACGCGGCATTCCCACGTCTAAATGATGCTGAGCTGTCTGGAGCTTCATCTCAATGGATCACAGTATCAATATGCTTCTCAGGCCAAAACAAGGGCAAGGCCGGATAGACTGAATCTCCAAGAATACGAAATCACGGCACAACACAATCTAACCAGCACCAGACTCATTCATGCACAGCTAAATCCTGCAACATTTCCCTAAACATCAACAAGATGATGCCATATTTCCCGAAAAACCAACAAAATGATGTCAAATTTCCTGAAACACCAACAAATTGATGACATATTTCCCGAAACACCAACGAAATGATGCCATATTTCCCGAAACACGAACAAAATGACCTGACAGAACAGCTTTATAATGCCAGTCTTTTGACAATTTTATCTCCCGATACTCCAGAGGATATGAGAGAGACTTAAAATGCAAGTAGTCATGAAGCGCCAGACCACCAAACCTTCCTACCAGAAATGATTAAAGAGAGTACTAATTAGTTAAATCCAACCTTTGCTTGCTGTCAACTTCACCAAAAACTGTCTTAATCTGTCCACATTTTCCATCGCACACATTTTAACCTGGCCACATTTGCCAGCAAATCAACAAAAAGACATTAGCTACAGCTACATGAGCACCCTTTTAAAAATCTCATGCAGACTCCAGGGTACAACATTTCCTCAGATAGGTCAGAGGAGAATAACATCCACTTTCATTAGCACAAAACCAGCTGACATGTTTTGCAGTCTTAAAAGGCATCCGTTTTCCGTCATCTCCAGGGTAGACCCAGGTCGTAACAAAAGACCACATCTCAGAAAAGACACAAGAATCCATCAACAGATTCTGTAACCTTTCCATTTTTCTGATGAACATTTTATCAGGGGGATTACAAGTTCTTCATATCACGCTTTTTTTCTATGCATCAACAGGTTTTATCACGGAGTGGCAGTCTTCAATTCAAAGGTATGGCCGTTTTTTTCCCAATCTTTCTGGCTGAATGCTTGAAGAAGCATTTCAATGTATCTCTATCTCCTTGCTCAGAGGATTTATAGCCGCAATTGTTTTGACATAGAAGCGGCCGAAGTGTGAGACATTACAGCAGATATCATGGTGGGTGCTTCTAGTTGGCAGCATCTCGACACAAGGTACCGACATTGAATTTGCCTCCAGTTTTCACGAGGAGAAGCTGCTGTGGAAAAGAGGATGGGACTCTTAGCTACATGTAGGAAGCAAGAGGTCCTTGGTTCGAATCCAACATTAGGGTAGTCTCTTTGCTACCTTGCCAACAACAGCAACAACCAACAACACCAAAACCTGGCACACAGAATATGTAATAGAACATAGAACCAGAAAATATCAAGAAACATGTGCGAACCTTCCAAGAAGTCTGACGAACTCAGGTATAAACCTGACTTCAATGCACATCGCATTTCACTTTTGCCAAAAAATCTTGTTTACATGGTTTTTTCCTGTCGGGCGGCATCTATACCAGAACGAAGGAGAAAAGTTCATGTTTCACCAGACATGAATCAGTGTTGTAGAAACAAGGGAAAACGATATAAACAAAAAGAATGATTTCGGATGGAAACTGGCACGTGTTCTGTGCAAAATAAGAGCAGGATAAAAAATAACGCCCAGTTGCTCAACACCAGCGTAAGCTAAACAGAACATTACCTCCGCTGGAGTAATTTCTTTACAATAGTAGCACGAGGACTGAACGTCAATGTTACTGCCAACCAAGTGAGCAACGGGGCCCAGATTAACAGTTATCTCAGCAGTCCAGTTCTTTTTTTGACTCGCGAGACCCAGCAGTTGCCCAGAAGTGAAACAGTTCTGCCTTTCTCCCTGTAGAGCTCATCCAGATCCAGCAGCTGTAAACGGGTGAACCTCTCTATTTGTTGGCACTGGGAGGGTTAACGAAGCAACTCTGGCATGGAAGAGGATAATAGCAAAGAAATCACGGTAATAAGTTCAGCTTTCCAGCCACAAAACCACTGTTTATCTCCAGTATCTATTAAGTCTTCTGTAATCTTGCAAGTATCAGCAGTTATTAGTATTACTAGAGGTAGGCCATGCTCGGCCTAGGCTCATTGCTTTCAGACGCAAACTTGAAATATAGCCAGTGCCAGGCTGTGTACACTATGCTCGAATCTTCTCCAAATCAAAAATCGTCGGAACCCCAAACCCTTGCTTGGCCAAGGGTCGGAGCTACATTGCTAACCTCCCCCCAAGGCATTTGGTATTTACAAAATAAAACATGCAACTTATCAGATAATAATTACATTTGTACGTCCTCCAAGCTGGTCACCGAAAGCGGCCGATATGACTTCGGGTAGATCGTCTCTGTCTTCTTGGTCATTCTCGGCCGTCGAAATATCCCCTGGTAGAATCGAACAGGAACGGGAGGCTTGCTTGCCTGAACTGGTTTAACCAACACTGACATTATGCAGTTTGTTTACAAGCCGTTGACTCAGGTAGAAAAATATCAATGCGAAGGTAGATGTTCAACTGCCAGGTTTATGACTCGGGTAATAAGAATCTCGATTTGAAACAGGTCCCGATATATCCTGATGTTAAAGTACCCAAAGATATCCCTGTTATCTTTGTATGATCCGGTAATTTCTTGTAGCAAAAAAGTTAAACTGTGTTGCGCAATTGTTGGTCATAAAGCCCACACATTCGTAACACAGCCTATAATAATAGGTCTAAAAGATGTACCAAAGTGTACCTCAAGTTGCTTCAAAAAGGATAACCTTACGAAGATCTTATCCCTAATCCATTTAAAGAATTAACCTCCAAGTCATTCTGTTAATACTCTGACATCACAATCTAAGAAGTCTATGTATGATCCATAACAAAATTGAATTTGATCCATTCTGTAGAGATAAAGAAAGGAACAATTTGAAATGAATTCCATTGAAGATACTCCAGTTTCACACATCTTCGACAGCAAATACCAGACCGATACAAGATTTCATGACCAAACAAGATAGAGCTTTGTCCTTACATCTGACAATACCACCCAAACAAGATAGGGAATAGAGGATAAATCTAAAGTTTTCTAGGCCTATTATTTACAAGACAATAAAACTGACACCAGCTGATTCCTATTGATTTTCATAAATTTAGTATACACCGAGTTTGTTGTTATTTGTGACAGTTTTATTAAAGGGACGATAGTCTACTAAAATGTTAGACCCTAACATTAATAAACATCAGACAAGCTCGAGGAGAAGGTTGGTGTTGCAATCACAACTACTTAAGTTTGAACGAAATAATGCCTTAAGTTTAGTTTGAGAAGTTTTAGGAATGGTAACTGCTATTGGTTGTCTGACCAAACAGTGCTCGGGTAGAACTGTCACTTTTACCCAAACCTCAGCAAATTGCCTCCAGTTGGACTCTAAGTTGTCCTACATGAATCAGCTCGTGAAAATATTGCCTATTATCAAAGCAAACATGGTCGCCACTCCAAAAATGAGTTTGCTTGAACTGATAGGGCAAGGGAGCTGGCTGGCCCAATTTCAATTAAATTTAGCATCCTTCTCCCTGTCCACTTATCCACGAAAATGCTGATATATCAGTCACAGATGCCTCCTTTTCCCAAAAAACATCTCACACCCGCTACAAAAAGTCCAAATTACGTCAGACGTTTTTAAATGATTGTCGATCCACTACATCACAAAGAACTAGGAGACAGATACTGGTACAATCCTATAAATGCAACAAGGATATAGACTACACTAATTAATGAGCACTAAATATGTCCTATATTGATACAGAAAGTAGGTCAAATACTTCATGACTAGAGTATGCAGGCAAAATATACACAATCTGTATATAATTTTCGGCTGGCCTGCTATAAATGGTTGAACCATGTAGGAAATGTACACAACCTATTGTGTTCGAGTGCAGATGCCTGAGAGCCGACACTTATTTGATCTATGCGTAAATCTACAGAATCCTGTCATTAAATGCGCACAATGAACATAGACTGTCAACTAACTCCCAGAGATATGATCATTGCACACACCAGGTTACAGAGCCATTTATTCTCAGACACCTTGGTCACAATGTTTCATCTTTTTAAAATGAATTTTGTATCAGACTAGTTGTGACCACAGAGGATTTGGCGAGACAATCATACAATCCGTCAAAAGGAAATTCTTGGCTGATTATGCCCGAGTGATATCAATGTGGTGTTTTAGAATTGAAATTTATACCTCCATGATTGGTTGTCTCACCAAACATTTCTATGGTGGTGCTGTTTCAGCTGCCCCAAGCCTCAACGTGTCTGCCACCTTGGTTTCGGCCTAAATCTGACCCTAACCGGGCTCAAAAATCAGACATCTTCACACTACCAGACAATCCTTACAAGAGAGAAGACAAATGCAGATCTGAGCACTACAAGAGGCAAAACCAAGAACCTTTGTCTATCAAACAGCTTATTGTTTTGACGCTCAAGCTAGCTTCTCAGCCTGTGCTGTATCAACTCAATCTGGCCCAAGAATTCCAAACTCCTCTTAAGAATCACAACTTGTTCGAAACTGAAGTACACTCCAACCTTCAATCCTATTGCAATGATAATCGAATCCTTTGTGTAATGATGAATTTCAAACTTGTTTTTTATCAGTTTTGAGTTCCCGGAACTTCTGAATGGTAGAGCAGTGCAGCAAGATGCACAGGTACACCACCCAATGTGTACACCTACTGCATGCATCCAGTATAAATAAAGAAATAAGGCCTGCCCACAAAGCCTGACTCATGTGGAAAATGATAGCAGGTTCAGCAGGCATCCAAGTAAACTTTCTATTTTTAGCTGTGTGGTTTATGCTTGGCTCAGGTTTACAACCGGGTCATCTGACTAGACTGTAAAAGTATCAGGAGAAAAGGGTTCACCCAAGCAGGGGGGGGGGGGCAAGACTCGCCTAACACTCACCCATTTTTTGCAAGAAGCGCAGGTATTGGTCAACCAGAACCGTTTCCTGGTCTCAACTTGAAATGACTAGTGACAACCGGATCGACAATGGCCCATGATCATCTTACCTATAACTTATTACTCGTCCTGATTTATAGACTCAGATCAGGCTGGGATCCCAAAGGAGCTATTCTGACCCGATAAAGATGCAATTTATTTCCATTTTGTTTCCCTGAATGGCTGAAAATATGGCTGATTGGCCCATTTGTGACGGATAATCAAATTCTGAGCAAGTCTTATATCTTGGAGAGTATGTCGGATGGGGAGCATGTTTCAGTGTGTAGATCTGCATTTCAGTCAACTCTTGGAGAATCAGAGCAAAACAGTGCCACTTGGTAACTTACACCGCAATCAAAGCATACCACAACACTATTTCATTCACTAACAATAGTCCTACTATATTTCCCATTATGCTACTACCGGTGAACACTGCATTACGTCACAGAAGAAATTGTTGACCAGTAATGGATTTTTTACGGTCATGATGTCCCCCAGCACCGATTCATGGCGATTATCATGTTACGCTAATGCACACGTTGACAACGAGGATGTGAGACCTCATGATCAGGTTAGCTGCAGGAGGCTTGTGGCCGCCTGCAGCGGGGTCGACCGATGATGAGGGTGAAACAAGCCAAAATAAATGTTATCGATTGGGAAGCTGTCTCTGCTTGACCAGCTGATCTGAGACGACCCAGCAAGGAAACAACAAATAATACAATGACACCCGAGAAACTTTGAGGAAATTGCATCGAAATCTGATGATGTGGAATGACAGGATGTAACATGATGGAAAATGGGCCATTCAGGGGTAAGGTCACAAATCTGAGAGACGAATATTTGAGGAATATTTCAGTCGGCGAAATTGTGCTTGTTATTTGATGTATACTTTGGACGCGAAGTTCCCAGATGTTATTTGGTACATTTTCACTAAGGCTTTCTTCCGCAATGACATCACAGCGCGTTGTAGCATATGACGCTCACGACCAAAATACCAGTCCGAGGTATTAAAATGAAGTTGTTAAATGACACTATCTTGTTATCACTACAATTATACAAGCCCACTCAAGCATGTACCATACTGCATTAAATGTACTTTGCAATCAGTTAGTTCTGACCGTTAAAATCATTGATCAAATCGAGACGAAGGCATAAAAGTTTGATCAATTCACTCCTGATGAAGAGCATAAGGTCATCTATGTATGGACGGATTATCTATATTCTCTTTTTATATCTATATTAATACGTCAGACTCGCAATCTACAGAATTTTTTTCTCCCAACAACTTAACCATGATACTCATTATCCAAACACTGGGGGAGGAGGACTACATGAATTGCTAAAGGATAAAGTTACAACCACCTGCACTTACTAGGTTAAACAATACAGCAGAGTTCTCATTAGGGTTGGGATGAAACACCTGTCTACTTTCAACCTAGTTCTTCCAACAGCGTTTCTTTTTACCTCCTGGTTTATACGGCCCCGGCACTCTATTAACCACGCATGACATTCATATCGACATAAGGACTAAACGATAAGGGAAGGAAAAGGATCCATCCTCTGCGTGAGTCCAGCAATGTGTAAAACTCTTGGTGAAAAAGTGTAAACCTGGAACAGAAAGTGTAATTCCTGGGTTTCTGATGATTTAAGCATCATTTTAAAACAATTTTCCTTGAGTCAAAGTGTATATTGGCCCCCAAATGTGTAAGGGAAGGCAGCTCTGAGCAATGTCTAACAGTCGAAAATGTCACAACACATTTTATATCGAACAATATTATTTCCATAAAGATTTCAGCAAAATAAACATGTACAATGTACAAACACAAACAATAACATGATGATTGTCGTACCTGCGTTTAAATATCTTATTCCCTATTTCGCTAACTATCCGTCGCACTCTCCTCAATAAATTCCATACCGTATCCAAAGGAGAAACTGTGACCACCGTACCTTAACACGCGGCCATCTCTCGCTCAATGCGAGCAGTGTAAATCAATGAAACGCATATATCGATACTATGCATAGGTAGGCAGCAGTCACGCGACACTGCAGCATACGACAATCACGGAACAAATAATCCATAAACGTACCATGTTCCTTCGACAATCAGAAAAATTGCAACATGGTTTGATTATAAATGAAGCAAGATTTTGACAGCTGAGGTAGATTTTGATAAAGTGCTGACGAGATTTCAATGTTGTTCAAGCCACAGGTGACCGTGGAGACATACTGTGGCCTTTCATTCTGTGCTGCCTCTGACAAGGCACTTCATCACACATGAGGATGGGAGACCAGATGGATAATTGACGAGGCCAAAAATGTCCCATGATACATAGAGCATATGGACATGAAATTGGTCAATATATCAGCGCTATTGCGGGACCAAATTACATCAATCTAGTGCGGATGAACCATAACCTATCGTATGCCTCAATTACTTCTCATTAATTGGGATTAAGACAGCAGAGGCCTCTAATGGCAAGAGCTGGTACTGGTGAGGTAGTACTAGGTTACAATAGTGTACAAAGGTTAATAGTCTTTTCCTTTCTCCCTCAATCTTGGATGGTCATCAAGTATATGAAATAGTACAGCACTCTGGTGGCAGATGACAGAACTATTGGCTCAGAGCTTGTCGGTACATGTAGTCTCAAGGACAATGAGTGGAATATTTGCCAAGAGGTGGCTGTAATAGTTAGTCGTGATGGTCCAATACAATGCGGGACATTTTGTCGATGAACTTGACTTGGGCTTGTATTGGACCGCTGGCTACTGTTGCCTAGCAGTAATAAGGTTTCTCATTAGTAATGTCTTCAGTTTTGTGCAAAAAGATTACAAATGATCAACTGAATAGTAATAAATGTAATTAGTGCAAGGGTCACCTCCACGCAAATATGACCTTGACCTAAAAGAAATGTCACCATGGTAACATAAACACTTACCACTTGCTAGAAGTTAATCCTCCATGTGAAGTTCTATCTGTCAACCCATAGGGAGAAGCACGGTCTAGAATCTCGTGGTCAGTATCTGTAACATTACCAGACTTATCACAGTGATCCTTTAGATCCGAAGAATTTGATGATTTGCCGTCATTTGTCAATTGACCATTACAAGCACCAGAATTGAGTTGCGAATTCAAACCTTTTAGATTTGTAGCACAAGGAAGATGTCTATTATTATCAGGTGTTATTCGTCCTTTAGGCTTTGGATGGAAAACGTCATCCTCGATATCCGTATGAGAATCGTAATTGCAGATTGTAGAGTCTAAATAATCTAATATTTCGTCGGTGTCATCATCCGTTACCTCCGTCAAGGTGTAATCACTAGGATCAGCAGCGTTACTGGACAGGTCAGTCTCGGATGAGTCGTTGTAATCGCTTGAAACATGCGACAAATTCGACGACGACCTCGGAAACTTATCTGTAAAACCATTCTTAGTACTGGAGCTGCCTTGGTCACTATAGAAATCTGTCAGTGTGGAACTGCAGTCATCAGTATCCGAGGCAGTTTCCGTGACCTGTGATGTCGAGACTCTGCGATTATCACTTTTGTCTTCATCGCTTATAGGTGGCGCAGGAAGCGATGGGCACCCTAATCTTCCATCAATTACGGATGGGTGTCTGTCTCGTCCGTCCGAGCAATTCAACGACTCATGGAAACTCTGCGACTCGTGAAAACTCTGGGTACTGGAACAGCTTGGATGACGATCATCTGATGCCTCATCCGGGACGGTGCTGAGGCTGTTACTGATACTTGCGTCAGAAATATAACCGTGATCAAAAGAGTTCACAGGGACCGCTTCAGTTTTTTCATCCTCCGATTTGGTTCCTGGAGAAAACGATCGCCGCACACCTTCGGGGATCAACCTCGACCCAGTTGACTGGATTGTATCCTGGACGTTACCCATGATCTAATGTCAACTTAAAAGTAGCGATATCGTTTCTCACAGAAAGTGATGGGTTCCTCCAAGAATCGTTTGAGGTTGGTGTCCTTGTAGAAAGACGTCTGGAATGAGGATCCGCTCTTTTTATCCAAATGACACATCAACAGGCCACAATTTCGAGGTCTAGCTATTTCCAGAAAATCATCAAAATAAGCAACATCCGTCTGACACACTGACACTCAGCACTTTATCTATAAGGAGAATATATCAATGACGACTTTTGACTCGTACTTGAAAATACGCAAATCCAAAATTTACTCCAAACCGTTCCATTCCGAGAAAGCACTGAATGAGGTCAAATTGACTGGTCCAATATAGCCAAATATGACATCTGCTAAAAAAGCTGAAGGTCAAAAAGCTACTCAACAATGCCAAGAACAGTGAACCTCGTGCCCGGGACAAAGATGGAAAGGAAGTGTCTGAAATCCATTTGGCCAGAACTGAAAGTAATTGCCATGGAACAAGAAATCAGCCAAACTCCACACGACTTACATGTCAAAAAACCGACAATTAACCGAATGATGTATCAAAATGAAAATTTTCAAGACTTCCATTACGGGATCTGTTCTGCGGTGATGCAACATCGACTATGCAATTGCATTGCTACCATAGTATATCACCATGACACAAACAAACAAGACATAATCCACATGCCGGACTGCCAACCCAGAATAAGGCAAGACATATCGGGCCATCGGTAAATCGCTCTCCCGATAGATCAATATACGCTCAATCAATTTGAATAAATCCCAAGGTCAATGGAGCTCATCTAATGATGCGTTACGCGTATAGTACTACCGCTGAGGCAGGGAACAGATCGAGTGTGAAAGATTTAATGCAACTAATCACTGCCCATCAGTTTACAACGAAAGTGACAAGAAAATTATGAGCGATAAAAAAATTCATTTCGGACAACAGCGAACCCAAGGGGAAACAAGATGGTGTGAAGATTTATTGCAACTTGAAATCACCGCCAGCATATCAAAACCAAATTTACAAGAAGATTATGCATGAATGAAAATCGTCATGTGGTGCTGGTTCCGTCGCAGGACATGACGACTAACATTACTTGTTCGCACGGCACTTTAGTCGAAATGAGGGCACCGAAGTTCTGAAGGATATGTGACAACTTCACAGAGAGTCCTATATTGAATCATCACGTGCTTGAACTGCAAGTGGCCGGGCCACTCCAAACCTACATTTCCACAATATTGAATCTGAAAAGCTGCAATAGTGAAGACACGAAATCCAGCACCTTTCTCCATCTTCAGAGTGTCGAAGATGTTCTGCCAACAACAATGGAACTTTCCTTGTTTCTAAGTTATCTTTGTCACATGTATAGGCTACCCACTCATTACAGCCAGACACTGACAGTATGCAGGGCCTGGCCCATGAGTCATCCTTACTCAGACTCAAGTTTTAATCGTCTCCAAGTCCAAGAATAGGAAGGACTGCATCCTGTCTCCGAGAATTGAAGTTCACTCAGTGACCTACTACTGTAAGCCCTTCAATTCTGTTTCAAGGTGACAATGTAGCATAGAAATCATGTTCATAATAAATCATGATGACTAGAATTGAATGTATTTTGATCTTTTTTTTAATGAAATTAAGCTTGGGCCCTGGATGTACCACCATAGTTTAAATGACCAATGGTTTTGAAAGATGTGGGCAAATCATTAATATTATGTCAGCTTAAAGCTGCATTGGAATATCGGCCAAAATGGAAAGCCACTTGTGGGATGAAGATACAGTTCTAGGAAGATCTCGATTAAGAACACCTTTGATAGTTCTCTATCTCGATTAAGAACACCTTTGACCAGTTCTCCTTAATAGAGAGGTATCCTGCTTGCTTAGAGAGGTAAATTTGAATCAAAATGACAATTAGAATCTCTCAAGACAGCCAACACCAACAAATAGAAGATTCGCCCTCCAAACAGAGAAAATCAGCCTATTGAAAGGGAACCTTTCGGAAAATCCTTGAATTGAATTCAGTCCGGAAAGTATTCCCATTTCAATTGTTCATCCAAGATCCAAAAATTCACAGCGTAAAAAAGCATCCAAAACTGAACGTGTAGCACACCATGTTTGACATTATAGGCCTTCTACACGGGCCTACAGGCAGGCAGCACAGAATCAATAAAATATGAAAAGTTCAAATGTAAATTGATGGTTCTCCTGCGGTGGATTGCACATGCATATCAATGCTTCATGGAGGACAGGTGTTCCTACCAACTTCAGTAATATTTAATTACAGCAGGCAGGGCAGCATTTGGTGGCAGTAACCATTGCAAAATAATAGGATGTTTTCTCATTGTTGTGATATAAATTAATGGCCCTCATGGCGTGATATTAAAGGCCCTGTCAGTCATCAACAATTCCAGGTTTCGAATTTGAATTTGGATCTCCAATTTGAGGCCTATTTCTACAATGTTACTGAAGTAAAAATATACCTACAGTTAGACCAGACCATGCTGAGCAGCGGACAGCAATGCTTTTATCTAACCAGCAAATAATATTCAAAAGTGTTGCCATCTTTCGTATTTCAATGAAACAAATGTCTGTGCACAAAAATTTGTAAATGTGTGACCTAAAAACCTGAAAACGATAAGATCTGGACATCTTTCTTCAAACATACTGTCCATTGTGGCAATGCTTCAAAGTCCTTTTTTAAAGCCAACAGCAAGGAGTAACATTCCCCCATAAAAGAAGAAAAATGCTCGCCATCTATTCAGTGCAGTAGGAAGTACTTCATCTGGCCATGCCATCAGCTGGTGACATCTGCTAACTGAAAAGTAAACTATCACAACAACACAGACGAGACCAGAAACGACAATTATGAATAAATAACACTGGATTGGAACTACTTTAATAAAATGCTCCCGTCAAAATAGGTTTTTTTTTCTCTAATAGAGTTCGATACATCAGAAAGTTACTACTTTAATAAAATGCTCCCGTCAAAATAGGTTTTTTTTCTCTAATAGAGTTCGATACATCAGAAAGTTACCATAGTTCCAAGTGAAATATTTTAACCAAATATTTTTTGTGTTGTTGGCCATCGCTTTGAGCCATGAAACTGATGAGTGGAGGGGGAAGAGCCAAACATGTAAACTCATTTATTAGAGGGTAGAGGTCTACCTACAGTTGGAAAACAACTCCAACATGTCGGATTATAAACGGAGAGAAAAAAAAAGAAATTCCACCAAGAGGGTAATCAATCTGATGCTATCCAAATCTCTAATCTAACAAGAAGTTCTAGTCTACTCACATTGGGCTGATCTCAAGAGTAGCCTGGAATTCTTCATCACTATCCTCATCGGAGCTCAGCTCGTCTGGCGGGTAGTAATGCTCTGCGGCTGTAGGTGACCCAAGCTCGAAAGACGTCTCTGATCTCCCGCTGTCCACGTTTACTCCAATATCAGGAAAATCAAGTTCTGCCGGGCTCACTGGTTCCGGCACAGTCACTTGGAATGTAGCATTGGAGACTAAATTGTCACTGGGGGGTAATTTTTTCTCATCATCACCAGGGGTAGGTGTAGGTGTAGAGGAATTTGAACCATCCCGGTGTTTCGGTGTGTAGCGTATCATTTTCGTAGCCCACGGTTTAAGTCCGTCATCTAGATCCCGTGACTTTTCAGCCGGGCTAGTCGGACTCGTCTCCATGGCAAACTCGGCTCTTGGTCCACTTGAAGCATTATAAGTACCAAAATCATTCTCCTTCTCGACCTGAGGTTCCCGCGCCAACGTTGCAACAAACGATGACGTCATAATGTCTGGCTCTGTATCTTTCCCGCCACGTAAATTTATATCGTTGTCCAACTTTGTATCCCAAGATGTTGGCCTGACAGATGGTGCTGGCACCTTTGCTTCGACAACCAAATCAGGTTTTCGATCCTCAGGCACTGGATCACGACTTCGTGACCTCCGCGCAGGAACTTGTTCTTTTGATCCTGTCCGCTGCAAGGGAACCGGTTCCCACGCAACATTTGCTTCAAGAACAGGCTCCGAGACATTCTTTGCTGTATCCACTTCCCGCCCATATTTCGGCTCAACGGATGGTTCCCGATTCAACCGATAACGTGGTGGGTCTGAATTAGTATTGTCTTGTATTGTTGTCTCTGCCTGAACAATAGGTCTGGAAGCCTCTGGTCTAGATTCGTGGCTGGTACTCCGCTCTCGGCGTGAGTTTTGTTCAACGGCTACACCCTTTTCTGGTGATGGCCTGCGGCGTCTTCTCCCGTCATCTGAAGCAACATCCTGTGGCCATTTTGCAACTGGTTCGTCACGTGCTGAAGTCTTCTTAGGCTCTTCATCACGTATGCGGCTATGATAAGGCTTGAATGGTGTGGGAGCATCTACAGCTACTGATCGCTCTGGTGGAACGTGTGGATCTCGACCAAACCGACTACCTGGAGACATACTGCGATTACTTGGTCGTTCTTCTGGTAATGACTGCTGGTGTACAAGATGACCTCGGTCTGGGCTATCCTTCCGTTGTTCTGTGTTCAAGATTTTCCGCTCCGGCGACATATTCACTCGCGCAAAACTGTGCCGCTGATCATTCTGGCCGTCAGTATGGGATGAGAATCGGTTTGGCCTAACAGGAATATTAGGCTTTTCCTGGTGCCTCTGATTGACCCGTGATTGAACATACGAGGGCTCAGAAACGCCACCTGGATGGCCAGACCTGGATTCATCCATGTGGTGACTGTACTCGACTTGACTAACGCTACGGGGTTTACGTAATTGTGAATCATGATTATCTGCATTTTGTTCCATTTCGGCGGGGTCAGAAACAGCACGTTGCTTGCTTGGTAAGTCACTCTCGTACCTAGGAGAGCCGCCAGTACGGACTGGTGACGTCGTAGAGCGCACTGGAGATGTGGTGGAACGCATTTGCTGCGTTCGGTTTGACTGCGGTTTCCCAGAATCCTTTTCCATTTGGGCAAACATCGCCCGAGTGAAATTAAACCTCTGGACATGATTCGTATTGTCAAAGATTTTCTCCTGGTCCTGCTTCACATGGACATCCATAGATTGCGACTTGTTTGGCGCAGAATCTGAGACTGTGTTCCCACGTTTCCGCTTCGAATCGGGCGAGCGTTCTAGCGAACGATCAACAGACGGTGACCGAGCTTTCAATGGCGTCTTTAACGGGGGGATGTCCTCCGCGTGGACTGGGTGGCCTTGGTTGAACATGTCCTTTAGCATGCTCACCTTGGAGCCATAGCGCGGCCCCCTTTGGTTCGCCATCCTATCCTCTGTAGCCAGTTCGTAGTTTCGAGATTGGAAATTTCTCGAACCTGCAAAATAATAAGATTTTAACCTTTAGAAATTAACACAAAAAGCAATGATGAGGCTTCAAGATGGGCCTAATTTTTAGACAGACAGTTTTAAATCATCACCAAAAGCCTGTTGATCCGTCAGGTGCACCAGATTCTTTCATATACGTGTTAGTGTCAGAATCAAAGTCACTATATCTCCCTACAAAAGCAATAACCAGTTTTACCAGCGAGGAAAGATCCTTTTTTGGACATAATTGTGCCCGTTGACACATTACTTCGGCCCGACTGATTACACACCTTGCATATTATCGTTATACTGCATTAGGACGTCACTGCGACTCATTGTGGTATCCAAAATGGTCGGGTCCACGTAAAAAACATATCATGGCTTTCTGGCTTCGGGGATGATGGTCCACCAAACTGCCCAACAAAGATCTGCAATAAGAGAGTACGGAAAGAATAAGCTTGATGCAAATTATAACCCTTCCACCACCAGCATGACCAGGGAATTGGTGATCACATATTCAAAACTCCGACTCACAAAGTTCGACAACGAGTCTTGTGGTGACTGGGAGATATCTTGACTGTTTTAGTCAAAGTGTCGGTTGAACCCTTCCACCACCAGGAAATCGGTGATCACATATTCAAAACTCCAGACTCACAAAGTTCAACAACAAGTTTTCGCTATTCACGAAGTCACCAAAAGCCCTGAATTATCCATGCAGGACGCATTAGAAAAACTGCTAAATCCTGGAACATATCACATTATGACAAAGAACATGCACAGAAATTTATTGATTTTTTGTCATGGAATTGTAACACATTTTGAGCGGAATTTATGCATATTGTGGTTTGAAATATTACTCATCAAATATGCCACTCCACATGTGGCCATTACGACAGAGGATAAAGCTGCATGACTTACAGAAATGTTGAATATGATATGTGATGTATCAGTCCTTGAAGTACCTACCATAAAAAATTCATTAAAAACGAGTCATTATAAGTGAAATATCACCTTTTTAGGTTTTCACCTTTGGTCCCCTGGTGTCGAAGTAGAAAATCAGATCATACTGATACATTCTCAGAGGTCACCTAACCTAGAAGTAAGGGGCCCAGTAAACAAAGTTTCAAGTTCCTAGTTCTAGTCGTATCGACTCCCCTATGGTGAGATAATCAACCAATACTTGTATATGCAAGACAAAGACTGGTAGTATTCAACTTCTATATGCGAAGGTGGGGGTAGCCAAAATTCACACCTGTCCACCTATGTGTCATGGGTTTGATTCATTCACTTACAATATTTACATACAATATTCAAATTTTGTCTCTCTGATAATGAGTTTCATAGATGACACCCACTCAGTCAGATTCATCACCACCTGTCACTTCAATGAAATTGAGCTATTTTATCATCATTGTATATTTACAGCTAAACACAAAGCACGCCCTGTGCGTGACATTGCTGTGGAGATAGGAAGAGATACTCGAATACGGGTGAAGTTGGGAACAATCATTGGACTCAATCAGCCAGAACTGGTGCATACACCCCCTGCCTTCCTGACGACATGACTTAACAACAGCATAGAATCCTGTTGGGATCAGAGGTACCGTAAAGGATGACACCCGAGGCGACAAATCATATTGTACCAGACCTCATCTGACTTCAGCAGCCAGTCCAACCAAGACAACTGGTCTACATGTATATGACTCACAACAACCAGCGAGCTACATCCCTGTAGGGATAGAAACAATATGGATGGCGATCATTATATATCATCTCGCTGAGTCAGATGCGATACTCACTCACGGACACATCTATTACCACTCAATGTACGCATTAACGCTGTATGATTATTATACAATAACATACTCCGCCTCTGTCATTTGAGTGTACATGTAGAGGGAAGGAGATCAAGTGAATTTGGTCCAGATTTGTTAATATAGAAGGTCGACAATCATGCTATGTTTTATTGAACATGCATTTGTCTCAAAATCAGGAAAGATTTTTTTCAACTGATTGTATTTTGAATCAAAATAGCCAGACATTCACACAAATAAAATGCCCGTGAATATTGAAAAGCAGTCACTGAGATTGTCCAACAGATTCATGTATGTGCCACACAGCCGTTCATTTTTACAAATTGCCTCAAGTGCAATCCAAGAATTAATCAATTTTTCGAATTGAGAATGAGACGTAGACTTGAATCACGAGTGTGGGCGACTGATATTGCTCTCGTTGGAGATGTACCTCGCAGGTAGCAATGATTCACATTGACGGATCTGTTATACAGGAGAGTAATGGAAGGGATCAGAGACTGAGAGAGGCTGTGAGGACTGGCAGTATGGTAATGATGCCTTCCCCATCAAATTTTTTTTTCAAAGTTTACAAAATGAACCAAACAAAATCCTCCCACGCCTCAGAATGGTGTACAAATTGAACTAGGTCAAGTGCATTTTTGAAGGGCTTCTTGATTTTCAAGCAAACACTTCAAGCATCTATTAGATTGTGTTTTTCTTCCAGAAGTAAGTCTATGGAGTCGCCCATCGAGTGCACATATCATTGTGTAACATGCCATTTGTAAAATATGCTCCAAACGGGTGTTACTGCAGCCTCTTCTCTGGGATACAACAATGGTTAGATTCATTCCAAACATTATCCATTCCCAAACTGTCATTTATTGGTGTTCATCGCAAAATGTGCAATATGGAAAAAGTGGGCAAACTAGCTCATTTTGATCATGTCATTTGGCAGAAGTCTATAAATTGAACATTCGTGGCCAAAATTTGTAGGATGATTAACATGGTGAATGCATTAGATTTGGAATATCTACAAGTTGATGCTTACATTTGTCTCCTCAACCACAAAACAAAAAGCGGTTGAGAACATTAGCCAGTCCACAGTAGGCCAATTTCCTTTCATGGATGCAGCTTTGGAGTTGATGGTGTGTCATTTTGATACTCGATGTCACAAAATCAACGAAACACGTTACCAGATTAACAGAAGATGACCAGGGGGTGTCTAAAGCCCCGCGCAAACAAGAAAGTCTGAAAACGCAGTGTACTGGATCACCCAGTTTGCCAAGACCACAGCAGCTGTACCCTGTACCATCTAATATTCCAAATACAACTGACTGATTAGTTTATCACACGATTACCAAACAATTATTGAATTATGCTGAAATTTGCCTAAAAATAAGCACCAATCAGGTCACACGGCAAAATTACAAGAAATTCTGCACATTGCCGTATAGCCCGGAATCACTACCATATCCCATGTCACCAATTAGGCACAGTGGAACCTCTCTATCAAGGACACCCTCAGGACTTGTGCTGTCCTTAATAGAGAGGTGTCCCGATTAGAGAGGTCAAATTGAATTGAAACAACCACTTCATGGGACCAAAAGTGGGGCCTTTAAAAGAGAGGCAGTCCTTTAGAGAGGTGTCCGGTATGGGAGGTTCTACTGTATAAACCATTGTACTGATCTCTTCAATTCAAATAAGTATGGGTGTGAACTTGTGCCACATTCGTGTGCTGGTGCACAATTGGGAAATTTTTATTTGGTGGAGTGGCCATATGCATTATAACTGTAAGAGCCTTCAGGTTTTTTCATGCTCAACATTGACAGTTAGATTGCATTTTAATACAATGGTGGTGGAGATAGTGGAATTTCAACATTTATCTATTGAATCATAATATAGCTTTTGGAGTACAAAGTCACATTGACAGTACTAAAGGACATTTACAACTAGAGTGGCCCAATTTCAGCGGAATAAGAATGCTGTTCTCATATTTCAAGCTTCATGTTTTAACAATACTTATGATCAAGAAAATATTTGTTGATTGCTTCATGTACATCTAGAGAGCCATCCCCGTTCTAAGGGTTAACACATCTGATTATACACTGTATCATTACCCCCCCCTTCCTCCACCCCCACCAACAAGTTTTTAAAGCAACCCACCTTCCATCTCTATACTCCAACACAGACCTCCATCCTATCAAATCAGCAATTATCACCAATGACGACCAACACGCTCTCAATCCCAGAATTCCTCAGACGATGCAGACGTCAATTCGGTATGGAACAACGGCTGCGTTGCCATGGTTATGAAGGAAAACGATTCTTGAGAATTCTGGGTGGCTGTTTTTGCCCTTTTTCGGAGATATTTTAAGAAACTAGATTGTGATGGCTACAAGACTGATCAAGATGGATGTCTGACAGGATAATTAACCCTTTTAAAGCCATATTATTATGAACGGCGCACCCCTTTAAAGGGAGACTATAGGCAGGGGTCAGGCGTGTTAGATTAATTCGCAACAAGGGGCCAATAGGTGTCTGTATTAACTCACAGTTTGTTTGAGCTTTTAAAGTTTTTTTATGTTTCAACTAGATAAAAAGACCTTCTTCATCATGTAGAGCACTTGATGGCAGTTATCGCTTGCAGCCTCTGACCCCCCCCCCCCCGGTCGATAGGTAAACAGTTCTTTTTTTACCGAACCAATATTGCTATTCAACTGGCTGCCCATCACAAAATTATCTTGTGATGGAAAATGGCAGGCGCTCAAATTTATACCAATCAATTTGATATTAACAGTGCCAGGATTGAGATTGCATGAGACAGGTCATTTTTATGATGTCATGTCATAATGTACAGTGTATCATTTTCGCTGTCATTACCATATCATATCTATACGGGATACATGTCACAGCGGAACCTCCCTTATCGGAACTTCTTTAATGAAGACACCCTCTCTATTATGGACACTGGTTTTGGTCAAAAGTTGGTTGTTTCCATTCAATTTGACCTCTCAAATCTGGATACCTCCCAATGAAGGACAGCACTTGTCAATCCCAATGGTGTCCTTTAGTAGAGAGGTTCTCCTTCATACATAACAGTGGTCACACATCAAACTACTGGTACTCCTTTTCAAACGTTCTCCAGCATATACCATCTCACAACAATAACTAAACCATGGCTTCCTGTTAGTGTATAAGTCGAGTCCCATGTGTCGCATTAAAATCTTCCTCATTTTCTATGAATATTTTATAAACGTGTAATAGAAGTAGAGAATCATGTTAATGTACATGATGTTAGGAACCATGCATCAATGTACAGTTTGGAGTAAATCATGACAATTGAAAAGCACATTTGGTTTCATCTCTGATCAATGGGTCTACAAGTATACAATGAAGTGTAAAACATTTTCAACCTTCAACACGATTTGAAAGCATGAGGACCCTGCTGATCACCAATGTCTTGTTCAGTTAGTTCACACAGGAAAAGCAGGGGCCAGAGGGAATTTATATGAATGCATAATTATTGCAATATTTCGTAAATTCTCCTCAGAGGACTCCGACACACAAGATTCACTCGAGTACTTTCGATCGGATATTTGCCTCAGGCAGAGCGATCGCTATTTGGTGAATGTATTTTCATTTTGAACTATCCGTGTAAATTTATCTTCGTATCACATTATTTGTCTCCGGGGCAACTTGATATAGATCTATGAGTATACTACATACATCTTGACCACTAAGGTTTTTGCATCTCATCTCGTTTTTGCAAGCTATACCCCTTCTACCTTTGAATGGAGTATAAGGCCATGAGGTTCAGGATGCCATCAACAAGAGCGCACAGAACTTGTAAAAAGCATCGATCCATCGATTCAACCTTCTCACCTTGATTGCTTAAGTTTACGAGCTGTTTTGATGAACGAAGATCTGTAAATTACTCGGGTTAAACCGACACACACCTGCCATGATTGAAAACACTCGCAGTTTCCGCAACACCAAGGTTAGGTACGAATCGACGATTATCATGTCTGGAAGATTGGTATATCTATATCACCTCCACTTAGGGAGAACGCCAAGTCTAAGACGCAGGATTAGAGCGACTTTATTTGTACTGAGTGCCCCAATAGTTTTGTGGTGATCTTCGAAAGTTTTCATAGATCCTGGATTTTTTCTATTTGCTAGAAGTAAAAACACAGCAAAGAGTTTCCGAACTGAAGCAACCACTGCTGTCTAGTGACCAGACAGCAGTGGTTGCTTCAGTTTGACTAGACAGCAGTGGTTGCTTCAGTCTGTTTGACTAGACAGCAGTGGTTGCTTCAGTTTGTTTGACTAGACAGCAGTGGTTGCTTCAGTTCGACTAGACAGCAGTGGTTGCTTCAGTTTGACTAGACAGCAGTGGTTGCTTCAGTTTGACTAGACAACAGTGGTTGCTTCAGTTTGACTAGACAGCAGTGGTTGCTTCAGTTTGACTAGACAGCAGTGGTTGCTTCAGTTTGACTAGACAGCAGTGGTTGCTTCAGTTTGACTAGACAGCAGTGGTTGCTTCAGTTTGACTCGACAGTAGTGGTTGCTTCAGTTTGACTAGACAGCAGTGGTTGCTTCAGTTTGACTAGACAGCAGTGGTTGCTTCAGTTTGACTAGACAGCAGTGGTTGCTTCAGTTTGACTAGACAGCAGTGGTTGCTTCAGTTTGACTAGACAGCAGTGGTTGCTTCAGTTTGACTAGACCGTGGTGGTTGCTTCAGTTTGACTAGACAGCAGTGGTTGATTCAGTTTGACTAGACAGCAGTGGTTGCTTCAGTTTGACTAGACAGCAGTGGTTGCTTCAGTTTGACTAGACAGCAGTGGTTGCTTCAGTTTGACTAGACAGCAGTGGTTGCTTCAGTTTGACTAGACAGCAGTGGTTGCTTCAGTTTGACTAGACAGCAGTGGTTGCTTCAGTTTGACTAGACAGTAGTGGTTGCTTCAGTTTGACTAGACAGCAGTGGTTGCTTCAGTTCGACTAGACAGTAGTGGTTGCCTCAGTTTGACTAGACAGCAGTGGTTTTTCATCAGTTCGGAAAGTGGCTTGCGACTTTAGTGGTCAAGAGGACACAGCTTCAAACCTCACAGCGAGTTGGTGCTACATTCTGCATAGGCAGGTATTTTTGCCTAACTTCCCTTATATTTCACGGAGATAAATGGGTGCGGGTCAGAAATGATCAGGCTGTATTGGTTGAGCAGCCCATTTGAGGTCTACTGAAATATCTCAGGAAAGGCCAGGGTTAAACTTTAGTCTGAAGTTTCAAATTCTACCGTTGTTAATATCTGATGAAACTCCAAACTATCTTGAATAGAACTACAAGATGTAGAAGCTCCAGCCTTAGTGCTAATTAGTTCTATTCGTGTAAAACGGGATTAGGGAGAAATGTGATTAAATATGACACCTCTAACATTTCGCTTCTGATCTCATCAGGTGAAAGGATATCGGATTGTAAGATCAGCGAGCCACGAATAGGGAGCAGCAAACTCCCAAGAATAACAAGTGTATTAGCAATCCTTCAGCCGTGGATGAGGACGCAGTTCATATTTTAAGGAGGCATTTTTAAGGAGAATGTGTGTTACCAGCAAGTCCAACTCATCCCCATTTTGTATATAGGAAGCACTAAGATTGTTGAAACTACTTTAGCAAGACTTTTTCAAAGTTCAGTTTGGCACATCCATTATTCCTGAGTCCTGTCATTGTCTGGACTACCCATGGTACTTTAACTGTAAAACAAATCTATTCCAGTGCCCCTCAAATCAAACACTTCAAAAATAAAGTCATTATTCCCTGAGCACCATTCACAGAACACACACAATTAAAATTCAAGGCTTGTATTTTTTAAAGCCACGCAAAATATTACGGGGAATGCAGCACTTCGCTGTAAGCTTACACACCTGTGAAAAGAATAGTTAGAAGGGCCTACGGGCTACCTGTCCAATTTTACAATTCAAGTGACAAAATGGGCCTTGTTTATAAAAAAACATACCAGGACGAACATTTTGAGGCAATTGATTCCTTCGACTGACTTCCACGCAGGAATGTCTCATAATTTGTCAATGACTGCAATCATCATGTGTCATACCAATCAAATCCTCAAAGACTTCGGTCATTACGCAGGCCATTCCTGTGCCAAACTATCAAACTGAATAATAAAAACATGATACGAGTCCAAATCTTTTTACACCATTTTAAAATATCTTACAAGACGAGCAGTTGTCCCAAAGTGTTAAGTTCATACCGAGAGATTAAACCAACAACAGTATGTAATTCAACAAGGCCTCCAAAGACCAGGGGAGCGTTTGTGCTGTGGGATCGAGCACAACATAGATTATGTAGGTCTATCAAATGCTCCGGTACAGGGACAGTTGGGCTTTCAAAGGTCAATGATGATCAGATGAAAGTTAATGGCCCATGCGACGCAGAAGTGTGGGGCGGATCAAATAAAAATTTGAAAAATCGAGAGCAGAGATAAGCAAGTACAGTGTTATTGGCCACAAAACTCCAGGGCTCTCTGGCAAAACTCACCAGGACAGCTGACTTTTGTTTCTGATATTGGAATGACTGTCTAAAATGCCAAATTATACTGAAGAAGAAGGTATGCAAAAGACATCAAATGAAAAGGTTTCAATCCCTTGAGGAGAGTACATGATATGTTGATACGCTGCATTTGGCTGATCGTAACTTCAGTTTCATGTTTTTGACAATAACAAATGTCAGTCTATGATAATTTCACAAGTCCACCGCTAAAATTGGAAATGAGAAAATACACTGCAAGATACCCAACAGAACAGAATACAATCTATACAAAAATGTACACGTATTCCCCCTCTACAACAAAGAAAGCCACTGACGTTTTGACAATATTCTGATCGTGTGCCAAATCCGGCAGTCAAAACATACAAAACAGGTACATTTGAATAGCCGTACACTGGCCATACAGATCTACACGGATAACACATACTGGTCTTGCTGACAATCAATAAATTTCTGTACAACGCGGCGCGGCCCCCACGACTTCCGCGATTTATCTCACTTGGGCACAACACACGATATTGTTCTCCGCTAATATATCTGATTAATCAAATTATTATGTCCGCTATTTTTGTGGTACTTTGCAGAACAATTTCGAACTCGCATAAAACTGGTGCTTTGTCAGTGACATTGAGGACCAATTTTGGTTAAGGTTGGTGTGTACATGAAGGCCTTTATATTTTATGGCTGCGGTTCCCTCCTCGTGTTGCGGCTTTGATGAATTGCTCTGGCAATGTGTGATATATTGGAACCCTGCGAACTGCAAGTTTAGTCCATCGTCGTAACATGGTAACTAACGAACCAAAAAAGCACACTGTACTCCAAGTACTAAAATCTTTTTCATTTTTTCTGGACATTATTTGTTTATGATTTGATACCCAACTGGATGTATTGGTTGTCCAACCGAACACCAACAGGGTGGAGCTAAAATGTAGGGAAACCTGGACCTTCCATATCATACACACCTGAAGGCCAGTGCATCTCCCCAACGTCTACCTCTGGTACGTATGTAATTGTAAGCCAATGCAGGCTTATCAGTAACAGCCGTGACTGATAGGCCTTTGAAATCTGAGCAAAGGCTTTATTCAACAAGTTTGGGCTTTTCAAATACACAGGTTGCTATTGAGTGGCTAAAATGTTCTGAAATAAACTGCTACCTGTCCGAGGTGATTTTTTTCTCGGAATGTTTGGATTTTATTTCAACTTCCTTGAGTGATTCAATATAAATCAAGCAATGAAAGTGTAAAATGGGTTTTGCATTTATGTTGCTATACCTCATACTCGTGGTTGAAATTTTTAAAGACAGTCCAGCAAGACACTTCGGCATGGCACTTCCTTGTACATACAATATGTAGGTCTCGCTGTTTACAGAATGGACATGTCACATGACTGAGCTAATTGAAATGCAATCCATGACTGAGGGATTCCCGGGCAGGTGTCTTGTGATCAGCAATCTGCATGCAGGCATAAAGTGACAAGAATAAATGTTTTCCTGCATGCACATTTTACAAATGTATCAAAAGACATTGATTGAGAAAATTAGTGTTTGTCGTTATGCGAAAAGACTGTACATTAGAAGCCCAGGAAGTGGTCCAGGTAGGACTGTAGACCTTGATCGCGCACTATCATATTTCTTGCAATTGATATTTTTTATATCTCATAAGCAATACAGGGTCACGAAACTGTTCCTGTAATAGAGTCAGCCTAGACAGAAATGTACACGCAGCAATAGCAGTGATTTGATAATTTCAAGGCAGTAAATCCTGGGAATTTATCCATAATCAAATTGTTGACATTTCCAGGTCAAATGGTGATCAGATAAGAAGTCTGATTGATTAGAATTCTACCATACTCTAAAGTGCAGATCCATGTTTCTTAAACAATTGATTTTTATGAGGGTCAAAAATTCATATCATTATTACATCAATACTTGGATTTGACCATAACAATCAATATTACCCACAAGCTCGACCTAGGTGGACGGTGAATGAAATGTAACACAGGTTACTAGAATTATACCATCGGCCTGTAACTTAGATCCTCTGTTGATACTGAATGCAAGTGATGTACAAATTTAGCTTCTACCTAGTAAATGCAAGCTTGTTGGTGATGTCGATTGTTAATTTTACGGTGAAGTCCATGTATTGAATTGTTTCTTCATGATTTTACCCCATGGGACTAAAAGTAGCCAAATTGTCAAGGGCAGGAGGCATTGCATCCATACCAAGCATGCACATTTGAATGATGGTGCAGACTGTCTGTAAAGTAGACTGTGTACCAGTATGTTACGTAGACTGATTCCAGGTAACGTGTACGGTATGGACTATAATGGGGATTACTGAAATCGAATATTAACATCACCAGCATTTGTTGGTGTCTGGAAAAAAAAGGAAAACCAAAAACATTCTCTATAAACTTGGAACTGCCACACACTGCCACATTCTTGAGGACCAGTGGCGATAAAGTTTGTCCAGTCGTACGCAAAAAATAAGACAAAGAAAGAAGGAACTGCCAATCTAGTTATGAAGTGAGTACCTACTTTGTGTTTACACTGACGTACACTCGTGCATGCAAAAACGTAGGCCCTATAATATCATATGCAGTGACTCAAACAAGAAGAAGTCACTCCTACCTTTGACTGAGACAGTAAACATAGAAATTTGAACAGTGTTTTCACATAGAGAAAACAACTAATTCCTTACCTAATTCCTCAGACTAAATCCTTAGATAATGAAGTATCGATGACAATAATTTGAAATCGGAGTCTCATGCAGAATTTGTGAAATTACAAGATAAATGTGTGATTTTGGGTGGACTTCATTCCCTATTCCGCCATTGATTAAAGGGCTACCTCGTTCCTAGGGAATTGGCAATTAGACAAAGAGAAATAAACGACATTTTTGTTACTAATTATACCTTTTAATACATAATTCTTTATGTAAGCATGAGCACCGATTCATGTAGTTTTGGAATATAACTTTTATGTTGCAAAGAAACCCCTGAATAATAGTTTATTTAGCAAAAAAGTGATAATTGGTAAAAATACCTGGAAGCGAGGTAGCAATTGCCCGCCGTCATAATCTAGAAAAGTTGTTTTATTTATTACCAAATGTCATCTACTTCTGACAAAAAGTAACCATTTTTACCTAAAATACTCTTATATAGGAATAATAAACCAAGCTATAACTTATTAATGAATTATTCTGTACTCAATTTCAAAATATAAGGGTTTATATATACTTTAACTTAGTTACAGCGAGTTGTCACAGGCGGCGCTCAAGTCACCATCTGGAAGGGACAATGTTATATCCAATCCGCGTTAGCAGGTCATGTGATCTTGGAGATTTCGTGGGAAATGAAATAGTAAACAAACGCACGTGCGCAGTTCAAATGGTGAACAATAGCGGACTTGGGTTTTCCCGGGTTTTGAAAAGGGTTTCTTAAAGGGGGACTGTAGGTAGGAGCTTGCGGCTAAATTGGTGGCATTCATTTTACTAATATGTGCAGTTTATAGGGGCATTAGCCTTGGGGGGGGGGGGGGGGGGTTATCAGGGTAGGATCTGCTCGTGCTGCCCTTGGCTCTGGGTGTAACAGCATTTGTTATCTCGCCAGGTCTGGCTGTGACAGTATCTGCAATCGCATCAGGTCTGGTTGTTGGAGCATCTGTAATCTCGATCAGGTCTGGTTGTGTGGAAACCATAGTGTACTACGTTGGGATCGAGAGTTCACATCTAGATCAGACAGAGTTCGCATAGTGAAGGGGCATGTCACATCCAGCAAAGACTTGGTACACTCTCTGGCAACATGGCGAGCTATGAAGGGGAGGGCACATCCAGAAGAGATATGGTGCACTACTGTTTCATTGTTTCATTGGGGGTAGCGTCTTGTATGCTTGATTATAAACTTCAAAAGGAGTGGTTGTTTCGGGTGTTGTTGGGTCATTCGCCCACGGCTGAAAATGGTAACAGTCTTGGCATTCTGAATGTCAACACCGAGCTCATTCCAAAGCCTTGCCGCTTGGACAAGGAAAATCCTGCCACAGTACGTCTACAGGCGATTCCTCTGATCCGCAGGAAACAATGTCCTCGGAACTTAGGAATCGCCCGGGGTCGTATGTGAGTAGGGGCAAGTGCTTTGAAGAGCAGTAGCAAAATGAAGAATGAATTACAGAATCATTAAAAAGCTTGCTGCAGAATATAATGCTAATAGTTCAAGTTCCATGTCACAATGCTAGTATTTATTCTAATATCAAAATCGCTGCATTTCTACTGATACACTCTGGACGCAATGGGCCGGCCTCGTCTTGTCCAACGATAGACACAGGAGAACCAGGATGGCGATATGGACTGCATATGAGTCTAGTCCACTGATAGCATCAAACTTGACAATCATATGTCGTACGATTGTGACATTCGGCAGGTCTCGCTAGCCGGGCGAACGACGACCAACGGAACTGTTATATTTGGTAGGAAAAGCAATCGGAGAAATGTTAAACATTCGTCGATCAAATGCTTTTACATGACGCAAACTTCGCAGTTTGTACCTCTTCGTTTGGTTCGCGAAACCTGCCTAATGTCTTTCCGTGACCACAGCTCAGTACGCATACACATGTATGTATGCTTGGCCAATCCCACATTTTTGACAATACCAGTTAATTGATCCTTTGACAGAACAAAAGACTCTCCTTAGCTCATGAAATCTAATGTTCAAGTGAACGCTAAGCCTGGTAGCGGGGTATAGTGCCCGGATGGTGTGACGCGAAATGTATTGTCTTCGGTCATGATCGGTCGCGGTTGATTTGAACGCCAGTCAGTTGGAGTGTGAACTGCGTAGAAGATCACCGGAACACTTTTTCCGATTTCAAACATAAAATGCCTTCGAGATTTCGGTAATCAAGTCAAAACTGCTGCAGCAGAAGGTAGGGCGAGGTATCTATGCTTCGTATTGGTCTTGATTGGTTTTAATAGGTTTTTATTTTAGTAAAAGTCGTGCAGTCGGGCAGAGAATGAACTGCGCAGTAAGAAACTCCAGTCGCAAGCGAGACAAAGGCTTACTACACGAATCATGTGCATCGTTGTATTTCATGTACATGCTCATTGGCGATATCAATTGCCATCT